>NC_047173.1:13355629-13655629 GCF_009819705.1 Hippoglossus hippoglossus
TGTGCTCATGACGTAATTCGTAGCCAGAGTTTGTGCATCACAGATTTTCATATATGACATTTCACTCCCTTTTTATTGTGCCAAAAAATAATTACAACCAAAATTAGTGCAACAACAGACACTTGAACATAAATCAGTGTCTAAATGACAGAAACCATCTTTGGAAAAATGTATTTTGTGCACTTAAACTTTTTTAGTTTGGCCCATGTCCCATCTGCTAACATGGAGAGAGCAACAATAATGACCTATACTGTAGCCATGGCCCAACACCAGCCACCAGGGGGGCGATCCAGATGATGGCTTCACTTTGCTGTCATGTTGTCCATCTACTCTATACAGTGTTGCCAGATGTACGATAATAATCGTATTTGTACGATAATTTGTCCCTCTGTACGATTTCGATGTTTTGTGTTGACGCATCTCGTCTCACTTGACGTCTTTTCAGCCATTCATGCTTCTGATGATGAACATGACCTGTCTCATGTTTCAAAATAAGATCCTTGGGCCTTGAAAAAGGATTGTTTCTGTAACTAAATCGCTTCGGAATCTCGACACAGCTTAAAAAATATTCAAATACAAAACTAGTGTGAAAAAATACAGCACCTTGTATTAGGCTACTGGAAATAAGGATACAGCGTTACTTCACCATCAAAATCCACATTACACCAATAATAAATGCTCTTACTGTCTGAAAACTACCAGTGAGTTTCAAGCATTTCCTGCTTTGTTGCTCAATCTCGCTGTTATGGTCAAAAGCTACATAAATAAATTCTTCTAAACTAAAAAGTAAGAAAAACTCACATCACTGAACCCACATGGTGTCATAAAAAGCTGTTTCTTTTTTCTTCATCAGATACTGATCAAGTGATTTGCAACATTGCGTTATTATAACCTCTCACACTTAGAGGAGAATTACACAACGTTACGGTTAAGTGCAAACAAAGTATCTGGAAAAGAAATCTGAAAGAAAGTCGACGTCTGCCATCTGGTCGAATGGAAAGGACACGAGAGCACGAGACATCAACACAAAGCACTGTGACTAAGCAAAATGACAGAATGTTTGTTTTCCATAGCCGTCTGGAACAGCTTGAGTCTGGGTTCACGGAGGTGACAACACACCAACCTCAACCAAATAAATGTTTTGGGCTGTTTGCTGACGAAGGGCAATTGTGTCCGGGAACAAAGGAGCAGATGCTTCTGAGGGGGTTTGTCCAACCTCTGCCCGTATGAAGAGGATAGTGTGACCATTAATGCAAATTATGGAAAAAATATGCTTTGAATTTAAACCATGAATCAGTGCAGTCGAGGAGATATTGGTTGAATGGGACATCTACATGAAGCTTGTGAAAAAAGGGGCATCTATTGGATAACATGCAGAACAGCACGTATGTACCATGTGTTATGAAGCATTATGCAACACCTGCATCGCAGACGTAGCACATCTGGCTTCTCTTTCCCCACATCTCTTGTGAAGATGTCATGAAGAAGAACTGCAGTGCATAAAGATGTCGACCTTTCAGACAAAAGAGGGACCATATCTAAAGAAAAAGGGAAATTTAACAAGCCACCTGTGCTGCACGTCCCTACATGACACCAGAGCTGTGTCCCAGTTCAGGGGCCGCGTCCTAAGAAGGCTGCTTTTGAAGACTGATGCGTCACAGCAGCGTGACCAGGCTTTATCCAAGGTTTCTTGAAGGTTTCCAATGGGTGGATCCTTCCCAGGCCAAACATATCCCAGGATTCATTAAGAGCAGAATCGTGCTGGAGCTAACGAACTAGCTATGCTGGCGGCCAAGCTGCAGAAAGTTAGTAGCAAACCACTCCTATAACATAACCTATTGTTTTTCATAACATAACCTATTGTTTTTTCTGTATATATTGTTGTTGTATGTCCAATTTGTTGTTTTTATGTCCAAAGGCACCAACCACACCAAGGCAATTTCCTGTATGTGTATATATACTTGGCAATAAAAAGAATTCTGATTCTGATTCTGATTCTGATTCTGATTCTCCTCTGTTCCGCTGAAGGATTCACGTTCGCTTGGGACAAACTTGAAGTCAACCCTGAAATCTACAAAGACTTGATTGTTTCCATCAATTTTGGGTCAGAGTTGAGTTCCACAGATTCAGATTAAGATGCAGATGATCTAGTCACAGAAAGGTTAACAGTTGTTCCACATTCCTCTTCTCTTTTGTTAAGCTGAGAGCTTCTTTAGATGTATGACTTGGCTGCAGTTGTTTCCCAGTGAAAAGAGGTGAGATGACCTTTCAGATGCAAGAATTGGACATAACAATTTCTGGAAAGGGAGTTGAACGGCTCAAATTACTTTGGTGTGGGAGAAAAAGAAAAATGTGCAACAATCAAGACATTTTCCCTCCTACATGTGCTGGGAAATCAGATTTATCTGAGTTAGAATGTGAGGAATGAAGGTTTTCCACAAGATGGTCTCTTAGTGTGGTATGTGAGTAGAGTAACAGACCGCACTGCGACCAATTAAATCCAGCCGTCAATTCCCAGCATGCTCCGACGGCTTGATGGATGTCCACCAGCAAATGGCAGAAACATTTGGCCATTTTCTCCCCCCTACTCCATTCTTCTTCAACTCCATCTTACAGATAAGTAGAACCCCACCCCTTGTCAGTTGTATCCATTTGCCTGACTACTTGCTTACTGTAGAACTGGATGATTGCAGGGCTTTTAAGTGCATGGGCAAGAAAATGTGAGGGTGCAAGACTGAAAAAAGGAACAATTCGTAGCAAAGACATGTGGGATCAATTGGATCTGCTTCAACCTCCCACCTTTCTGCCATGCATTCGTCAAAAACAGTAGAAAAGAAGATGTTTGCTTCAAGGGTTATGTAAGAACTCTCTGGCCGTCTCGGAACCTTTTTTCCGTCAGATTTTCCGAAGCCTTATTCACAGCCCAGCAGGCACGATTGAATTTAGTCTTCTCCATAACCGGCGTCTGGCCCAAATGGCTGCCAGAGATAATTTTCACAATTTTTTCCACACATAGCTTCCCCTGCTGTTTAGACTTTTCCATGCGCCGTCTACCCAGCGCCAAGGTGAACATGCAAACACTTTGTCGGGAGGACAATTAAAGGAAGAAGCTGATTTGTGAAAGTGAGGAAAGGGCGGAGGAAACATCAGCCTCTATACATATTTAGAGGTGAAATATCCCCGAGTCCTGTTGCACCTGCTCCAGGTTAGTTACCACAGTTTTTGGGATGATGCTCCCCAGACACTGATGTCACCTTCGATTGATATGACGACTTGACCAACTCCAGGAAGCAGAAACCTCCTCTCCTCCCACCTCCTCTGTTTTTCCCTTTTCTGTCTCTCCATCTACCCCTCTCTCTCTCTCTCTCTCTCTCTCTCTCTCTCTCTCTCCTCCCCCTCTCTCCCTCTTTCCCTCTGTGTTTTTCTCCAGAGACCTCCAGTTTTTGAACACCACACTGTTCTTACCTCCTGGCCCTCCACCCCACACACACAAACAGAGAGAAGCTCAGGTAAGCTTGCATCTGGTGGCAAGGCTTTGTGATTTCCTGTTGGATTATTCCTCTTTATTTCTGTTTTCCGGATGGGGTTATGAGATGGGCATGGGCTAGTGCTAGAGCAGAGGAGGCTTGAATACTAATGCATGGAACAAAAAAACAAGCTTTATAGTTTGCATATTGAATTAAGAAAATCAACAACGATGTATTTGCCTGAATCTTACATGTTTACATGGATCTAAAGCGGCTTCTTAATGACTCTTTCAAGGCTTTTAGGTAACTTCAGTCATGGAAAATAATCTGTTGCACTTGGATCCAGTGTCTGTCTGCATTTTTCATGGATCTGGAATTCATTATTCTCGTTATGCATTGTCTGCATGGTGGATTTTGAACAGCCACGATCCAGAACTAGGTCTGGATTTAGTTCCTCATGCACTTTTTTTACTGTTTCAAATCTTAAACACATCTTTAAGATTTCTATTATATTTATTACTGTTTGTGTTTTGTGCATCATTGGAACATCTGCATTGTTCCCATTGGTGGTTTATGTAGAAATCAATCAAGATGATTTTGGTCCAAGCTTCAATGATGTGGCTTGACACAAACAACTGAATCAAGAAATCGGTTGACATGAACTCTTGATTGATTATAGACACTAACACTCAGGAGAGTGGGTGTGGCAGGGGGTATGGTTTGTGTCGGGGATGGGGGGGGGGGGCAGGACTGACATCCTTTTTGTCATGTCAGTTTGAAAATGAGTTTATATTTCCTATTTAATCATGACTGATGTGTTGTAAATCTTTTTTGTTTTAGGATTTGGAGTTTATTGAATTGTGTTGCTCTTGGCAACTCCAACCTCTAACTAATCTTTCTGTTTCCCTGCTTTCCCCTCGTCTCTGTTTGTTGGATCCCCAGGAGCCATGTCTCCTCTTCGTTTACCCCTGTTGGCTGTACTGGTCAGTGTGGCCCTGTGCCAGTATTATGAATACGACTACCAGCCTGTTTCCATGCTGGGACCCTCAGGGCCCAACTGTCATCAAGAATGCGAGTGCCCCGTCCTCTTCCCCTCTGCCATGTATTGTGACAACCGCAAGCTCAAGTTCGTTCCCGTAGTCCCATCAGGTATCAAGTACCTGTACCTCCAGAACAACCAGATTGAAGAGATCAAGGCTGGAGTGTTTGATAACGTTACTGCGGAACTTCGCTGGCTCATACTTGACAACAACCAGATCACTAATGCTAAAATAGCAAAGGGAACAATCGACAAACTCACTGGCCTGGAGAAGCTGTATTTCAGCTACAACAACCTCGAAGAGCCAATCATCCCTCCCTCAAGGGCCCTCGAAGAGCTGAAGATGATGAATAACAAGTTGTCCAAGTTCCCCTCTGGACTTCTGTCCGACAAAGAGAATTTGACCTCCATCAACCTTCAGCACAATCAGCTAACCTCTGATGCCGTCTCTGGAGCTTTCAAAGGGCTGAAGAAGCTGCTGTCCCTGGATGTGAGCCACAACAAGCTGAAGAAGCTGCCAGCCGGTGTCCCCAGTTCACTGGAAATCCTCTATGCTGACTACAACGACATTGACAGTGTTGGAGCCGGATACCTGAACAAGCTGCCGTCGCTGCGGTACCTAAGGATCTCCCACAACAAGCTGGCCGACGCTGGGATCCCTGCCGGAGTTTTCAATGTGACGTCACTGCTGGAGCTGGACCTGTCGTTCAACAAGCTGCAGTCCATCCCTGAGATCAACAGTCAGCTGGAGCAATACTACCTTCAGGCCAACGACATCAGCAGTGAGTGGCAGTAAACAGCATTTTCAGATATTTGCCTCAAAATGTCTTTTCCCAGAGGTGCCTTGCGGAGTTTTCTCAAAGTCACAGTGAAATGGAAGTTAGAGAATCTTTAGCTTCATCAATGACAGATATTTGCAAAGGGAACAGAATATGTGGGAAAACCTTCTCTGAGCAAACAGTGTAAAATGCAATAGTATAGTTTTTGCTAACATTACTGAGCTACACACAAGCTAATGGTCCAGTGTGGTTTTGTATGATGGTCGGGTTTAGCCTAAATCACATTTGATTGGATAAACTTATATGTGGCCGAGTTCAAGGTAAGTTATCAAAACAAGGACCCGCTTGGGAAAACATTGCTCTTTAGCGCTACTAGTGGTCAAAAACTCACCATGGCACCTTTAACTCTGAGCATAAGGTTTTCAAGAGGTATTTAACAAAGAATTTTGTTTTTCTACCAACTTCCATAACTTTCCCTCTATGTTTCATTCTCTGCAGAGATCGACATGACAAGTTTCTGCAAGTTCGTCGATTACATCACGTTTTCCCATCTGAAGCATCTGCGTCTGGACGGCAACAACGTCACACACAGCAACATGCCCCCCGACGCTGTCAACTGCCTGCGCCAGGCTTCAGATATCATGTTTCATTAAGGACCTCCCTCCAATCTGTGCCCTTTATGATATGATTCAAATCCAGGGTATTATATGGTATCTTCATCCATTAGATACACACGAATCTTCAACAAATCTAAAGCTGGGCAAATTGGAAAATAATTTTGAGTCAAAAACTTCAAAAAAAAACAATATAAAAAGTAAATTACGAAAAAGTTGTATGAATAGAAATCAATGTATATGCTTTGATTAGAAACACACACTTTAAACATTCCTAACTTGTATTCGAATTGAGATTTAACGGAGTAAGCAGCGGCTAAAGTTCTCCACAGTCTCTTTTCAGTTGTCATTTTGTTGTCCGTCTTGTACGTTCCAGTGTTTAGCATGTAGAATATAATATGGGTACAATGATGAATCCATTGCTGTGCAAAGGACCAGCTATAATGAGGATTGCGTACTCAGTGTTTAATGCCTTTGGGGAGAAATGATGATCAAATTGTAAAATAGTTGCAGTTGAATTTTCAGCATCTTACAGGATTTTTTTGGGGGGGGGGAATTCCAGCGTTAACTCCTTGTCTGTCAATATTTACCAACTTAAAACTCGATACCTTGATGCAAATGAGTCCCAGTGATTGACTTGAGTGATCATCTTTCCTGTGGTGTCTTTTGGGAATCACTTCAAACCCTGAACTAAAGCAGGATTTTCATGTTTCTGGTGTTGGAAATGGAATGAATGACACAAGTAACACTGGCGTTGACCTCAAAAACACATCCTCTCACTGAATGTCTCTTTTATCTTTCAGAAATCACGAGTCAGATTGTTTCTTCGTGTGACTTTAACTCCTCGCTGTCCCCTGTCATGCACATCGCTGCTTTGTATACAACATTTGCATTTCTTGCATGCATCCCATGGTACCATTCTTTGATAATAAACTACAGCTTTTGCAGTTAAGGTGTTTTTTGCAGTTGATAAATGCTTTTTTTTAAAAGAAGAAGAAGAAGAAGAACACAAAGTCAACTTGGCGACACGGTCGTGCTGATTGAATTCATGTTCTGAGAAAATGACATTTTGTTCAGGTTTGTCTTGTCATCGTGATTTCTCATGTGGCCTTTGACTCAGTTACTGCTCTTGGATTTTTTTTTCTGTGAGGAAACCGAACACAGTTGAATAAACTATGTTTCCAAAATATTTGTATGATATCGCTTTTTAAATTTCCTGTAGTTAATGTAGAGCACGTACGGAAACATCATGTTAAAAAACACATATCCTGAACGAAAGTTTGTGCTTCATCATATTATATTATATTATATTATATTATATTATGAATAGAGACAAGTTTGGTAAAAAAGTCAGATAGTTAACGATGGCCGGTGTAATAAAACTTTAAGGTTACACAGTATTGTTAAAGATATAAATGAAGTATCTTAATTGGTTTGTATAAATACCCAAATGTGGTTTTATATATATGATCAACATCAGAAACTATGCTCTTAGTCTAGTTTTAGCAACAAGTAAACAAACATTTTAGTTAATACAACAATATTGTTGTGTATCATATTGTCCACAGAGATAATTCAGTATATATATATAACTATGTGTAGTAGCAGATATCAGTATTAAAACAACCTTGTGTTAGCCACGGTTCACAAAAGGCTAAATGAGCTTCTGAGATGGATGGAAAGTCCTTCCAGGTATTATTCAGAGCCCGTACTTGTCTCTCTTTTCACTCTTTACGTTCTTGGCCCAGTTGTTTTTAAAGCTCCCTACATTGTGGTCTAACTTAGCATTTCTCTATCCCCCTGTTTGGAGTCTCTCAAGCCGTTCGTTTACATACAACCATCTTTGTTCGGTTTGTAGCTGGAGTCAAACAAAGGCTGCTGGTCCTGGAGGGATGCAGGGTCTGCAGGGTTTCGCTTGTTCCTGCAGCTTTCAGATATTTCCTGTGTAAATCTCCCGTCAACTGTCTCAGATAGAAACCACAAATTATCTACGGCTGTTTGAAGACTATTTTATTTGGTCTGTAAAGCTTTAACGCAGGAAGTTTAATATTAGTATCCCTGAGAGAGGACTGTAGCTTCCCTGTTTCCAATAAGACACATCACGGTTTGCATATTTGGCTCGTGTGAGGATCTGCCTGCTGTGGTTAGAAGTGATTCTACTAAAACCTTCATCTTCCTTTACAGCCAATCGTGAACCATTCTAGGACAAAGCATGTAGGTTTATCAAGGCTAAATCCTGCAGAGAGAACCATAAGTAATGAATTCTGTTTTCTCTCGCAGGTCACTTGAAAACAATACGTAGGAATGAGAATTTATGTTGTTATTCATATTCTTAGATTCTGTTCAGGTTTATTTAGGTGGAACGCGTTTTGTCTTGTGGTGATTGGAAAAGTGTGAGAAATGTGTGTCGAGCGTTGTGCCAGATGGAACGAAAACCATACAAACCAGCACATTCCTTTTAGTTTCTGCACCATGTTTCAAAAGCTTCCAAGAATCAATCGTATTTTGTTCTATTTTTTTTGGCTGAAGTCATTTTTTATTAAGGGAAGGTTCAAGATTTCAAGATTCATAAGATCCACTGCTACCCCACATTTCTCATAGTGCTCTGGATATTGTGTTTGTGGACTTGTCATCATCAGGTTAAACTATAGTTCAAAACCAGCAGTCGTGCACATGTTATTGTGTCATTTACTCATAATAATGACGACTAAACTGGACCAAGAAGATGAGTCTGGATTCAGTCAGAGCCTGAAAAGTCTGTTTTTCATTATCATTCATGTTTTTTCCAAAGACTCTTTGCTCCTTTTTAAATCATTAGATTTTGAAATAATTTAATTCGTTGTCTCTTTGGTCTCTCGTCCTTTCCTCCAATGTAGATGGTAAAATATGACAAAGACATTTAAGTGCTAGAAATGACAGAAATATAGGTTCACTTGAAACTACTTCAAACCACAGCCCCTTGTTACATCCTCCGAAATGTCCCCTGTGATATATGAACGCACTGAAAGTGTGTGTAATAAATCAGGAGCACAGTCTAACACACACTGTCTTTTGGTGTGTGCTTGACATTCACTTGTCACTTTGGTTTTTACAATATCAACGGTGCCTCTGCAGAGCCGTGCACTAACAGTAACACTCATCCCGGCTGATGTGCACCACATGTGCTGGATGCGTTTGGCTTCTTTTTCTTCTCTGTGCATTAGTCAAGAGTTCCTCTTTCGAACAGACGCTATTCAGAGCCAGTAGATTAGTAGACTAGATTCGTGGCAAATAGTTGTTGTGTAAATAGTTTCCAGATGTCCCATTCGATTCCTGCCAGGTGACTGTAATGTATTCCAGCTGCTGTACGTACAATTGGACCCACTTATGTAAATGCAAGTCAGTAGCTGTGTGTGCATTGGACTGTCATTAAGTGATGAGGGGGGGTGATTTTATAAACCCACAGCTTCCCTATATGCCACCCAACACTGGTATAATTTAAAGGTAAACCTGACACAAGTCTGGGGGTTAAAAATATTAGCAATCTACTCACCGCCACCGCTATTACAACACGATACATGTTTATTCTGATCCCTTTTTCACATTTCACATGTTTTTATATGGTCACTCGTACCTGTTCCCAATCTGAGACAATTTCCTCCTCTTCCTCCTGAGTGGCCCTTATTTAAATCCCGAGCAAAGCTTCTGCTGCCCCAGTCTAGACAATAAAGTCTTTTATAAGGCCTTAAGCTTCACATCCTTCTGCTGGGGACGTCGAGTGAAAGTAGAATCAGCTGCTGCAGCCTCGCAGCTCAACTCCAAAGGTCCGTCTTTCAGTCCAGACTGTTTCTGATGATTCTCGGACATTTCCATTCTTCAGGTCATCGTGCAGCGAATAACATAATTTACATCTAGTGTCTGTTGTGGGGTCACAGCATGAAATCATTTTAAACAGAGCATTGCCACAAAACAACCACTTTTGATCCATTGCACTGAAGAACTTTATAGTTCAGCTGCCGTAATAAATTACTCGTGTTCTCCAACGTTCATAAAGTTCCCAAACAAGAGAAGGAATTTGTCAACCAACACAGCAGTTGTGAGGGATTGACTAATACAACTTGTGTTTGGTTATTCATCATTTGGGAGGACATGAATAAATCAATACCAACATTTCACATCAATCATCCAATAGTTTTAACAGATTTTGGTGGAATGGCCCATTGGCAGATGGACCAATATTCTCAGCGTCTATAACGTTCCCCAACAACAGGGAATTTCTCACCCGCCACCACAGATGTGAGGGATCACATCATTTTTTTATCTCATTTAATGGGAAACCATCCAGCATTCTGCTCAAAACCACATGGTGGCACTAGAAGAAGAGTCGGGGGATCATTAAAATCATTGGGATTCATCATTTGGGAACCCTGAATAACTCCAATCCAATCCAATTGCTTTAAGAGTTTCTGATAAACCCAGCTGCTGACACACGGATCTTTACAAACCTACAAATTCACATTAATCCTAGTTGGAAAAAAAGGTTGCTGACTCTGCCTTGTCTACTGGGAATAAAAGGGTCCATGGGAGCTCATGGGTGAGTCACTACAAAAACAATACAGTTTGACGTTTGCTTCTAAAGAAGTGGTTCACTTTAATTGTGGTCTGAGGCTCCTGTTCCACCACAACACACAGTGTTGTATTGTGAAGCCCATTCTGGCAATGACCTCAAGTTTAAATTCTCTTAAGTGATGTCAGCGAGTCATTTATCATCACTCACGGACATTAACTACAAAGAGAAGACTTGGGTTGTTAAAAAGAGGGGAAGGGGTTGGGGGGGGGGGGGGGGGGGGGGGGGGAGTTCTCCTGTAAATAGTTGGGTGTGAACGTCTGAGCTCAAACTCCTCTAGGCTCCTCTCTGGCCTCACCTGACAACCCAGTAAACCACCACGAGGCCTCTGAACCGAAATGAACCATAAACGGGTGAGTGATGGGTAGACAGCTCAGTTAGAGACCAAATGGTTAAGTTGGGTGGGGTGACAGCCCTTTAACCCTCAGGAGCACACTGATGACTTCCATGTCTACACTGAAGAGGGGACAGGACCAAAGAGGCAGGAAAAAAAGGCTGCAGGGCTGGCAGGAGGGTAGACAACCCAAACTCTGAAAGGACATCCCAACTGACACACCATCGCTCTCCCACCCACAACAACACACGCTCCATCCTCGTAGTTCCACCAGTGCATGTCTAACGTGCAGCCCTAGTGGGACTCAGACCAACAACAATACAAGGCTAACCAGGTTAGCTCTGTCTTGACTGGAAATCAGAGCCACTGAAGCTGTGGACAATCATCAGACCTAATCACTGGAAGAGCAAGAAGACCAGTCCTCACCTGGCTGCAAGCAGACCACTCAAACCAGGAGAAGCAGGTAAAGATCTTATCTTTCTTTTGTAATAAATCAATTTGAAAGAGGAGAAGTGAGACATTAAAACAAACAGCTAATGGTTACTTTGCTTTATCATTAGCACTGATGTGCACCTTTCCAGCCTTTCAGAGCCTAGAGGTTAATACAAAAAAAATGATGTTAGTGTTTAGTGTCTTTTTTTGTTTCAGTCACTGTTACTTTATAACATCAATATCTGGATCTACACTTTCATAATCGATCAATTCACAATGTTTACACCCGGAACTTTGTAAAAAAAACAGCTGTGGTTGTTGGACACACATCTTGGAAAATCACTGTCACTGCCAGACATGTTTTATTTCCCTCTACACTTACACCCATAAACACAGTTACTTTCTCATTACTGGATGCAGTATAAGTCATGCTAACTCCTCCAAATGTTTAATGAGGTGGATTTTTTGCAAAGCCATCGACTGGAGCCCATCCTGCAAAAAGCCCGTGCAGTCCAAATACAACCCGTGGTGTAATTAACATAGCTGGCTCAGACACAAAGCCCCTGGCAGGAAATTAGCATTATCATATTCCTCTGCATGTGTTTCTCTTTAGTTTTTTAGAGTGATTTCTGTTCAGAGATCTGTAAAGTCTGACTCATCGTTTTCAGCAGCTGGAGTATTTAATTGTGAAAGCACATGTCCTCATTGGCTGTTGTTTTGTAATTAGGATGCAAGGGTGTCCCGTCTGTGTGGGCAAATATATAAAAAGTTTATTTCAGTGGAATCACACATCTTTAACTGTATTTTTGAACTTTATTCACATTTCTGACACCTTGAATAAGTGTTATTCTCACTTTTCTCTCAGTTATAGAGAATTCTAAGCGTAATTTCTTATCACATGGACATTTTCGACTGATTCTTGATTTAATCCACGAAGCTTTTATGAGGCTGCTGGACCTGTAGTAGTCATAGTGGTGGAGTGGAGGTGTATTTTCAGTGCAGAGGTTACAAGCCAGCTGTCCTGTTACTTAACATGTTGCATGCTAAGTAATTGTAAGGTTAAAAGCCTCTGCAGTCTGTCAGCAATCAGAGAGCGTATCAATCATATACCTGTACTTCAACAACAAAAATTAGCATCTGTAAACAACTAGAGATTTTAGCATTATACCATAAAGGTGTGGAGAGTGGTACACTCACTTTAGGCCAACCAGCTACATTTGTTTGGACGTCACAGGGAAAGATGCAAACATGTGTCTATTCATCTAAATGTCAATTTGTCGTTGACTTACAGTTCCTTTAACTGTCCCATGTCTGTCTGTGTGAGTGACCATGTGTAGAGGAATGATCACTGTGCACAAATGCCCTTTGGCTAACACAGGAGGAACTCTAATGGGCTTGTATGGCTGATGGCAAGTGCTGCTCCAAGTCAGCGAGGATTATCCTGTTGCATTCAAGCCTTTGCCGTCATTGCTAGAAATTAGCACAATCTCATGCTGGCATGTGGAGAGGTCACCAATCCTGACGCTAGCAATCTTCTGCAAAAACAATTTGCTTGGCCAGCGTGCAGTGAAATCCCCCCAGATTAAGTCTGACCTCCATCCCATAAAACCATTACCTCTCATGTCTGCTGACAATGTTTTGTGCGTAAGAGAAGTGTGTCATATTGGTGCTTTATGCTTTACCTGTAGAGACCAAACTAAGTGCCTTCCCTCTTATGAACATAAACTCATCACAATCCTGATAGTTCATCATTAAACAAAGTGTGTAATATTCAATTACACTATTCATACTCACTTTATGTACAGATTTCCCTCGAGCACTACTTTGAGAACACTTCTCTTCTATTCATATCCCTTCATCCTTCAGTTCCGGCAGATCTTTCAGCAAAATATTAATGATGCTCCACCTCATCCCACTGCCCAGTACAATGAAGCTATTGCAGTTTCTTTCAGAGCTGCCTTCCACCTGCTTCAAGGTGACACTGCTGGAAAGGAGGTCAACCGTGAGCATGAAAAGACACACACGCCTTTCTATATATATACATACATATCCAGTGTCAGCCAAATTATTTTCTCTGTTACGTTGTACTGCATTATCTATAGGTTCTACTTTGTTTATAATTCCACTTTCTCTACTAGTTGTCCTGTTTAACATGAGGCAGTTCTTGTACACATTTGGGGATCACGTGCTTACAGTCTTGGCAGCGAGGCTACATGGCCTCTTGCTGGTTCCACTCCTGTGAGCTGTACATTTGAAGACAATATTGTGCACATTACAATTATACTGAACTGTATTTTTGCTTTTCTTCTTCATCCCACATCCTCTGTTGCCTACAATCAACCAGATTCATTAATCCTGATCACACTGTGGACAGCAACAGCACAAAATTAGGGCAAAAGTGCAAAGGTCAGTAAGGATTTGTGAGTGGAGTTAAAAAGAGATCAAGCATGCACCCAAGGGAGGAAGGGTTTGTACATGTGGAAGTCAGCAAACAAAGAACACGAAGGCTTGCATCAGCCTGTTTCTAAGTGGGCCAAGTCTCATGCACTGAAAAGGCTTAAGTACGCTATACCATGGGATTATGACCTTTGATCCGTGCCGCATCTGATTGGCCGAAAAGGAGCTTTAGTGTTATCAGGAGTGACAGGCTGGCACACGTTGAATGAAAAAGCTAGTGGTACAAATACAGGGAGGTCAGAGGGATAGCCTCATCATTTGCGACAACACTTGTTGACTTGCTGAAGGAGGACAGGAAAGAAGGAACGTGCTAAATTTAAGGTAAGCTGGATATCTGGATGGCACTGATGGGTTGTGTGGGTCGGTTTGATATAAATCTGTCCAGCAACTTCAACTTGGTTTTATGGAAGAAAGAATCGCACTTTTAGCATTTGTGCAACACCTCGTACTCCGAACTTGGGTCAAGAAGCTTCGACAGCTGCACAATGAGAAAACAGGGGCACATCTCTCAGAGCAGATGTGCCGGGTTTGTCTTTGAAGTGTGCCCATCCATGGCCGACCCAGAATGAGTTCCAGAGGAACGTGGAGTGCATCAAAAATTTAAACAAGCAGCAGATGGCAGCTGAGAGGGATCAAGTTCAGGCTTAAGAGATGGATGATGGAAGATGGCAGAGCTGGACTTGGATTTTGTTACTTGCTCCTTTCTTTTTTTTTTTTATTGTACTTGACATTGTTTCAGGCAATAATACATCTATCCTCAGTAGAATATCTGCAATGCTTAGCTGAAATGTGTGTGATTGCATATCCATTTGTTTGCAATTAAATCAGCTGTACAAACCAAAGTAATAAATCTAAGAGTTGCATGGCATAGTTAGCCACACACTTTGCAATCAAACCATGAACATGAAGTTCAGTGTGCATTTTATAACTGACATGCAAAGTCAATTCAAGTTCGTAATTCAAAGGTTTTCCAAATGCAATTAAACCTGACCTGGGTCTGCATCCTGTCTTTGGAGCTTTACCTGTCACTCGCAGACACAGTGATGACCCTGAGAGAGCAGACTACCTTGACCTGCTGGCAGCTGCCACTGGAATTTAAACATAATGACATTAGCGGCAGAGTAAGCGACACGCGCTGGTTTTGGCCTATTTTAGGCAACTGTTTGCATTAGTGAATACTTAGTCAGCTGTTTCAATTGTGACTGAATCAGGCCACATGATTGATAGATTGGTGGAGATTGATAGGCCTCCTTAACCAAGAATCACAAAATAGACATGTGTTCTCACGTGCAAACAGTTGCATGGGTCATCACAGTATTGTCCTAATTCCTCAAAGACCCCAATCCTTTCTAAACGATATCATCTTATCTGATCCCATTTACCATGGATATGGAGCATTCACGTGTCTCGTTGCCTTAAGGCCCCTGTAACCCTGATCAGCACCCTACGCAGCAGTTTGCCTATAACATTGCTTTTTCTCTCTTTCTATCACAGATTGGATTTCAAAATGGCACATCTCACGAGCCTTCTCTGCATCTTGTGCCTGGTCGGGTCCGTCATCGGCCAGGACATGCCTTACGAGGAATACATTGCCCAGATCCAAGCCTGCCCTAAAGAGTGTCACTGCCCCCCAAACTTCCCGCGTGCTGTCTACTGTGACAACAAAGGCCTGAAGACCATCCCCCAAATCCCTAAAAACACATGGTATCTCTACTTGCAGAACAATTTAATAGAAGTGCTGTCAGCTGATGCCCTGCGTAATGCCACACAACTGCGCTGGCTGACCCTAAACCACAACAAAATCACAAGTGAAGGAGTGGAAGAAGGTGTCCTGAGTGCAATGTCTAACCTGGCGCACCTGTACATGGATGACAACCTCTTGTCTTCGGTGCCATCGCCCCTGCCAGCCAGTCTGGAGCATCTACGTCTCTCTCGCAACCGCATCTCCAAGATCCCCGCTGGTGTGTTCATTGGTCTGGATAAGCTGAGCCTCCTGGACCTCCAGGGGAACAAGCTGATGGATGATGCTGTGACTGAGGTGAGCCTGAAGGGTCTAAACAACCTGGTACAGATCAACCTAGCCAAGAACCAGCTGACAAGCATGCCTCTTGGCCTCCCACCCACCACCACTCAGCTTTTTCTGGATGGCAACAACATTGAGAAGATCCCAGCCGGCTACTTTAAAGGATTGCCCAAAGTGGCATTCCTGAGGCTCAACCACAACAAACTTGGGAGCAGTGGAGTTCCCCCAAATGTGTTTAATATCTCCAGCATTTTGGATTTGCAACTGTCCCACAACCAGCTGACTGAGGTGCCCGTCATTTCCTCAGGCCTTGAACACCTTCTCCTCGACCACAACAAGATCAAAAGTAAGTCTATGATTCATTTCAGTTCAAGATGCATTGAGGAGAGTTCTTTCATCCGTTGCATGTAATGTAACCTTGATTTCCTTTTGTTGTTTTTACAGGTGTAAGCGGCTCCAATATCTGCCCTGTCTCCATTGACAGTGTTGACGACTCTATCAATGAAAGTGTCCCTCGATTGCGCTACCTCCGGCTGGACGGCAATGAGATTAAACCACCAATTTCGAGGGATGTCATCCTCTGCTTCCGTCTCCTGACGTCCATTGTCATCTAACAAAATGAAACTCATCTACATGTCATTGGCTAATTCTTATTTCCCCCAATCAATGACTCTGCAATTTGGATGCTGGTCTAAAGTAATTGGACTTGTGACATAGGTCAAACTTGCATGTTTGTGAAATATTTTTACACTAGTTGGCATCAACTGACTTTATTGTTGTGTCTCGGGGAAAAGCTCATTTTCAGTTCCAGAAAACATGAAGATTTCAGTTTGTTTAAAATAAAAGTAACAACAAAGTCTTGAAGGAACCTTCGAGTTAGACGCTGAACTGAGGCGGCTGTTGCCCACTAGTTGTGCCTTATGTTGTTGTAAACATCCGCATTTAGAATTATGAACCAAAATCTCTTACAACATAGCATGACAGTGATTTAGGGGCGAATTATCATACTTATGGTATGTGAATATCTTAATGATAGTGACTTAATGTCATTATTGGTTTTTTTAGCAGGAGGCAGAACCTATGAATGCATAGGGAAATATATCTTTGGGTTTTTTATCTGCTGTTTCAGGAAAACCTTTCCTTTATATCTGTAGACTTGAAGCCAAACAAATGTTATTGTGTTCTTTTAACCTTAGAACATTATTCTGTTCTACAATTATGAATATGTACTGTAGGTAATTTATTTTTATTTAATATTGTTTGAGAAAAATTGTCCAAAAAATGCAAACATTTTAGAGTCCTGTCTATATTCATGGCCAATATTCCTTAATGTTTTGTATGCAAAAGAATGCCAACACTACTTTTTAATTCTGGTCATTATTGAATAACCAGAATTAGAGGAGCAAGAGATTCAATTTTAATTATCTTGATTTGAATAAAATTTCCAAAAAGGAAAATGTAATTTTGTCCTTTTTTATATCTTTCACCAAAATGTAAATTATTTGGTAGAAATACTATTGACAATCGGGTGTTTTTAGCCACGTCACTAAAATGTTTTTTTTTCCATTCATTTAACATTTTCTATGAATTACCGGACTTCCATTACATGAGTAAAGTAGCCTTGACCTAAATGTTGTGTTTGTCTGTCTTCACTCATTCACACCTCTTTGGCCTATAAAACAACATAAATAGGAAATAACATGCCCAGATCACCTTCACACCTTCTACTCCCAGTCAAGTCTCAGGTCTTTTCAACACATAATCCATGTTTTCACTGACACAAACATGGTATCCCAGCTCACTGTCAATTATCACATGAATTCCCAGGCTCTGTACAATGCACTCTGTCTTATACTGTGGGCATCAGTGACTGGGATAAGACATTTGAGGCCAAATTTCATTTAATTCTTTGTCTTTTTTGAGAATGTTTGGCAGAAGAAAAGCTCTGAATATAAACCCCAGCCTATGTAGCAGGTGCAGACCAATTTCTGGCAGTTCCCCTATGTCCTTTTCCCCTCACTCATCAAAAGGTCTCAAGTTACCATCGGAGTGAGAGGAAGAGGTGGGCAGGTTGAACGTTGTGGCCAAATAAAGCAGACAGGCTGAAGCTCGCCAGCAGCTTCCTGTGTGTCCATTCTTTTCCTTCCATCAATGGACACTAATGACAGATTGAGTATGTGCATCTCTTTGAATTCATCTGTGCAGAGTTTGAAAAAGAACCACGTGCCTTGCTCCGACCCCAGATCAGCCCATTGTCCGTGAAGTCAAAATATGTGATCCCTCAACTGACTGCAGATCTGCACATTTAGCCAGTGACGGCGCAAAGAGAAACCAGCTTCAACCAAAGAGGGAGGGCAGAGGCCTTTCCTCCAAGCGGGGACTTCCTCTCAGCTCCATGCTAACACGGGCTCCTGACAGAGATCCCATTGTGTACAAGCCCCCCCCCCCCCCCCCCCCCCCCCATACATGAAAGCAACACATGCCAAAGTTTCAAGTCGCACAAATATTTCAGTCTGATTGAGTCTTATAAAAATAAAGGATACTCTTGTAAAGGACAAAAAGGTATTTCGTCACTGGGGGGGGCCTTCGCTCTCTCTTTCTCCGTAGGCCTGGTGTGTGTGCTGTGTGTGTGTTTGAGAGGGTCCTGCAGGCTGGTGTTCAGTGTGGGGTGGGTGCTCTCCGAGTGACCAAAAGCAATCTGCTCTGGTCCAATCAGTCTCAGTGCCTACCTTCACACATAAGCGGCAGGGCACTCAGGTCTGCCAGAGCACACAGACCTACACACACCAACACACTCGTCACATTCACACACACACACACACCTTTCACACACTTCATACACACACACACACCCTCCCTCTTCAAGGCACCCTGCGCGACCTCTCACCATTGGCCAAGTCCCGGAGCCCTCAGCATCTCCATCACGGCTGAAGGGACCATTCGGGAAAGCAGGAGACAGAGGTAAGTGTTCTTGGTGCTATCTTCACGCTGGCTCAATGGCTCTGTGGTGCGGGGGATTAGACGGGCAGGCAGGTTTAACTAGCCCCTCCGAAACATGCTGCTAGTGGGGCTTTGCACTGGAGCTTCTGGTCCATTGGTTGGAGATGCAGCTGTTGATTTTCACTCAGGGGTTTGCTGTGGAGGGTTGCAGGTGTCTGCAATGTGAATGTGTTTCTTATCCTAAAGCAATGATGGTGATTGTTAAATGTTGGCGGGTGGTTTTATCAGCTTCAGTAGATTCAGGTGTCCAACAGGTGGTTTGGATCTGTGACAACTAATGACTTATTTTTCATTTTTTGCACTTTCTTCTGCCAGTTTTACTCAAAATACCTCCTTCCAATTTAGGGGAAAAGTGATTAAAATGTTTTGCTTGTTGTTAAAAAAGTTTTATAGATCCCCTCTTAAATCAGAAACAATTTTTCTCTAACCACGTTAAATTCTGTGTCACCTGCCTTTTGAAAATACCTGTTAACTTTTTATGTGAGACAAATGTACCAGTTTCCTCTGCTACAAGCAGCAAAGGGACGTCCGTCATGTTTGCTTGTGGCTTTTGAGGGAAAAAGGTAGAATCGGTGGATATCTGGAATGCCCAACGTGGAGCCAAGCATAACACAGAGGTAGTCCGGAGGCTACACTCATACACACACACACACAGTTTTCCACACACTGCACACTGTGATGGCCTGTATAAAAGCACACCTCTGTCTCCAGCATAGTCCTTCTTTCAGTATAGACATGCTGCATTTCTCAGGCTCGTGACAGAAAGTCAGTTCACTGGAGATGCTGGACTCGTCCGTTTTTCAGTCTGATGCATGATATTCACGTGAAAGTAAAAATAAAGAAAAACTGATTTGCATCGTTAGTCTATCGCTCTCATTTCCACAAAGATTAGATTGACGACTTAAATAACTCAGGGATGGTGTGTGCTTTTTAAAAAAAAATCTGTCCTCATCCTAAAATAGCAGCACAGTTTTCTCAACTTTCTCCCTCTCTGAAAAGATAGGTGTGTTAAGACACAGTGTGTGTCTGTGAGAGGATGTGTCTTTCCAAGTGTGTGTGTGAATGTGTGTGTGTGTGTGTGTGTGTGTGTGTGTGTGTGTGTGTGTGTGTGTGTGTGTGTTTGACTGCTGAATGAAGCTTTTCCTTGCAGGCGTAACTCACTGCCATCCTGTCCACAAACCTCGGTGGAATTTGGAGTTTGAGTGCTGAGACATGCAGCGACCGGGCCTCATAAAGCCCCTCTGTAAAGGGCGAGGGGTCGAGTTAGCTTAGAAACCTGTCTCTCCCTCTCTCTCTCTCTCTCTCTCTCTCTCTCTCTCTCTTGCACTCTCTCCCTCAGTCTTTTTCCTCACTCTCTCCATCTAACCCTGAGGGCCAGCGTCTTGTCCACCTCTCTCTCCATCTTGCTCTTTTCTCCTCTTCCTCCCTTCCCTCGCTCTCCATTTCTCTGCCCAGGCCTGGAGGACTTTCTTGAAACTGCTTCAGGGCCTGCAGCGATGTGGCTACACCTGCCGTCAGTGTGCTGTGAAAATTCCCCACTCTCAGATCATCTTTCCCCAGTCTAATATCTGGGATGCAGCTTATTAAGTGCTAATTAAATATACTAATCCTATCACAGCTTCACAGTTGTTATTCACATTTTTTAAACTTAGTCAACCTGGCTTAGCTTAGCAGGGAAATGAGCTACTATCCAGGTCAAGCCAGCAGTTAGTAGATCTACACTCATACCGGCTAATTTTATATTCCTGTAGAAGAGGAACATCTTGCCTGTGCCCTCACTTCAGATTTATCGGCCAAGAATCTTGCTGCAGGATTCTGCCAAAGCCTTTTTTAGTATGATTGGAAGAAACAATCGAAACCTCAGCCAAAGACACAGGAATTCAAACAGAGCTTTCTCAGGGTTTTACTGGAGAAGGAGCAAACGCAAAATCTCTGCTCCTCCGAAAAATCCTAAAAAGGCCGACAGTAGATGTCTAATAGAAGTTTAGCTCTGCAGAATCAAGACTACGTCCCCATGGTTCCTCATCAGATCAGCTGTGACTTCTGACCTTTGACATGCCACAGGAAAGCAGCGATTTAAGCCAAGATGGCTGCTCCCTGGAACAGTGAGCGTCCGGCTCAGTGAGGCGTGAGGCCCTCATACTCTGATCTCTTCAGCTGTCTGCACCTCAGTAATGAATTCACCAACCTTAGTGACCCAAAGTCAAGCCCTGATCTGTAACAATATAGAGATGCTGTACTGTCAATGGAGCCAATACCAGAGAGACCCGTCCTGTTGAAGTGCACCGATGTGGAACTTAAATCCTCAGCAGCAAGTTTAAAGCTGATTATCTGAATTTGTTGGTGAAAGTTTGCCACGTTTGTTCTTACTTTTCAATTATGTGTTTTGCCAGTAACATGGGAGAAATAATAAAAAATAGTGAATTGGAAATAAATGATGTTCCCTCCTCGATCTTACCTCCCTCTGTCCGTGTCCAGGTGGACGATGAGGATGCTCGTGCGGCTCGTGTTGGGACTCTTCGTCCTCAAAGCGGTGGTGGCCAGCCCCAGATTTTCCCGACAAGCGGACTTGGACTCATACGACGGCGCCAACTACGATGTGGATCTAGACAATTTAAATTTGGAGAACCCGGATATCTACGACTACGAAGATGGGCTGACAATTGATGATCCTCTGGTGAGAAACTGTACAGGTCCAAGACCATTTCAGTGATCCACTCTGGATTTATTTCTGTTTTCCTGGGATCATTCTATGTTGCCATTTATCTTTATTTTTTGCTCACCACCAAAAGGCAGACCAGGATATCTATGATTCAGCTGCTTAGGAGACAGATATAATCTTTGAGAGAAGGTGGAGACCAAAAACGGAGCTAAAAGAGAGGACTTACAGTCACCGGGTGGCTTGAAACATAACTCCAAATGAATGCTAATATGAATGATTTAATAGGCAACTGTTTGCTAACAACTTTGCTTTATCTTACAGGTGATATAATATGTCGGGTTGTGCTTATAGATTGTTGCCCAAAAAAAGTTTGACATGTGGAGCTGACGTAGGATTTATGCAACTTTTACCAGTTATCAGTTTAGTTGTTTGACATTACACACAAATATGCTCAATATCTTGATCTATTTCTGGAAACCTCGGGGGTGACAGACAGATACAAGCTGCCTCGAATTCCTCCGAAATCCAGATTTTCTTCAGATTTCACAAATCACAGCTGTGTTGGTGTAATAACTGGCTGGTTTTGATCTGAGGTCACCAGGTTCAGGGAGCAGACAGGCACCATGCTGCTACCAACAGGAGCCATTTGGAAAAGGGACAAACCGCTTTACAGCTTTACCCCAAATACTTCACATTCATACCTTGGACAGGCTCCACTCTAACTTACATGCCCTGGAGTCCATCTGGGCATGGAGAAGTTTTATTCCTGGAATCAAACATTATTTATGGGCATATTTTTTATCTTGTTTTTTCTATCTTTTAATCACGTCAAATTCAGAAATGTTTGCTTATGCGTGGCCAATTCTTAAAATCCCCAAATTGCTGCCAGAGTGTGTCAGGAAGGGTTACTAACGTGATAAATGGATTCGGGAAGTTCACTCTCTTCAGATCTCAATGAGTGTCATGTGGCACGCCTGCAGGGCATGCTGGGACGGCAAGATGTTTCATGTTCCCATTTATACTTTTATGCAACGAGGAAATTAAGCTAAAGTGATGTCAAATTGGCACGAGGCAAATGGCCCCATCCACATCCACATAGGATTTTCATGCTTCCTTTGAGTTAAACGTGATGTGGATTGCACTCACACAACTGGAGCTGTCCCACAATGCATTGCAGATTTGGCAGAGTTGTCGAGATGTGGTGGTACTGAGAACATAAAGCATAAAGTCGTAACCCACAATCTTTTGTCCCGAGTTTGAAATGTTTGACTTCTGGTCTGCAAATCTTGTGCAGACATGACAGAGCTCACTGTGGGAGAGTTGTCATGTGTCGTGGGGGGAATGGTTTTGATAATGTGTCTCTGCTTAACACGCCTGGATGTGACACAGCACGTTGCATAAGAGTCCGTGGGAGTAGAAACGTTCGAACTGAATAAACACACATTTATACACGCAGATTTGAGACGGAGCCGAATGCAAAGATGTGTCTTTTTGTTTTGTTGACAACTTATTTAAATGTGAGACGACAGAAGGTTGCTTGAGATTGAAATGGTTCCATTCACATGTCAGATGTCGGGGTAGAAATGAAGCGATGATAAGCTCCCTGCCTCTGGAATGCTGAGTCTTTACTTTCCACATCCAGCTCTTTGTTAGTGCGTCTCCTCTTTCCCCTCGAGGAATGAGAAGTTAAGGCTCAACTACGATGTTATGTAAGCAAGTATCCTCAGATCTGCCGCATTCAAAAGTCCCTGCAATTGCTTTAATCGCAGACTTTAGGTATATTTATCCATCCTTCGTTTGACACAGACTTTCTGTCTTTCGACATGTTTCCTTGAGTCAGATAACAACTTTAGAACTAGGTGGTTTTGTTCATTGCAGCTGGTACCTTGAATTTTGAACCTTTGTTGTACAGATGCTGGAGAAATTAACATTTACTCCTGTAAAATATAGATTCTATACAGAACTTCTGTATAGTAGAAAGTAGTTATTTTGTGAGCCTACTGTGGTTCTTCATTTAAAAAAAACATAATAACGATAGCTTTATTCATATAGCACCTTTGAAAACAGTCTTTACACAGTCCTTCACAAAGAGGACAACATGAAAATAAGAAAAACAAAACATGAAAGGTAACAAGTATTTAGCAATAGCATTTAAAATTCAAAGGCACGAATAAAATTATACAAAGTACACTAAAAGCCTAAAGCCATTCGGTAAAAAGTAATTTTCTTAGAAATGATTAAAAAACACACAAAGCCTTATCTGAAAAGTTCATGATCTTTATCTCATATAATCTTGTCTGTTGATTTACTCAAATATGGAGAATTTTGTCCCTGTATTTGTCTTGTTGGGAGACAGATGAAAAGATTGACACTACTGTCATGACTGTGCATTACACATGAAGCTACAGCCTGCAGCCAGTTAGCTTAGCAAAAAGAATGGAAACAGGGGGAAACAGCTAGCCGTGCCATGTCCACTCAAAATCTGCCCACCAGCATCTCTACAGCTCACTATTCAACTAATTTACCAGATGACCAGAACCCTTCATCCAGGCTGATGCTACTTTTGGCTGTGACCAGTATTTAAGCAAATCCTTCTGTCGTTCTGTCGCTTGTAAAAGATGCAGCTGGTGAAGCAACTGAATTTCAACTGACTGACATACAACATACAACATACAGCATACAGCATACAACATACAGCATACAACATACAACATACAACATACAGCATGCAACATACACAGCAACAACGTATTGATGCTCAGATTCAGCGTCTCTGCCTGTGCTCTCTGCGTTCCCGTGCAGTTTCCAGATTTTTCTGTATTTTTGGTGGCCAGCCTCTCGCCTCTTCTTTTCCCTCGAGTGTAAATGTTTGCTTTTGGGAAAGGGGGGAAATGAAGGGGAGGGCTGCAGTGAGCGAAGTCTGTGCAGGACATTTCAAAGGCCCACCTTGTTGTATCTCAAACTGTGCCTGTGCCAAGCTTTAACACTGCTGAATATCTCTTCCCCACCTGATTTAATGTGTCTACGTTGCCCTTTTCGAATCACTTCTATTTGTCTGACTTCGTTCATCTGGACGTTTATTTACTTTGACTTCTCCCGGCTTATTGGCATCTGATCACTTTGGTTGAAAGTGGCTGAAAAGACTCAAATATGGATTCTTGCAGCTACCATGTGTGTCTTGGTTCCACAAGGACCATTCCCTTTTCTGAGGGTTGAGTCAGACTCATTGGACGTGAGAGAGAGTCAGGTATTACCTGTGCTGGTGTGTGGGGTTTCAGGGCCCTCGTCTGGACAATAGTGGAACTGCAGGTTTAGTCAATAACCCAAATATTATAGGAAAAAAATGCAACGACTTTACATGCATGAATAATAGGAGATGCAAATAACTGGACCAAAAGCACTGTCATTCATAAACATTGCTTGAGTTGTCTTTTAATTGAATCCCTAACATAAAGCCTATTGTATAAACAAAAGTGCTACGCCTTTAATTTACAAAGTAATTTGATATTTATGCAAATGAAGGAAAAGGTAGCACGAATATAGTTTTACATCTAAGTCTTTGGTTTTGGCCTCTGCAGCTTAAAGTTTAGTAAAAGGCTCAAAACAAGGTCTGCAAACACCATCACCATCATCAAAAAGAAAGTAATAATGCTGAGAATTTCTTACCAAATATTAATTTCTTAAACAGATATTTTTCCCTATGATGTAAGGTTGGTGAGACGTTTGTTCTTATGTTAAATATTAAATATACAGGAGATATATGTGCAGAAATCATTGTTGCACTGTGGTCAGCTTCCTACTTTTTCTACCTCGAGTTTGCTGCCATCTAGTAGTGGAGGAAGGAAGTTATACCGTTCATCCTGAGGGGATGGACCAGTGCTGATCTCCCTTTCACAGATGATTCAGTCAGTTAAAGTGTTTTTTCTGTTAAACAAAGTAAAGGAACAATAGAGAGGGAAGGGCAAAGAAAAGCAATATACAGAAATATAATGTAAACTAGCAACTAACTGTGAGTGTAAACATATATGAAAAACAAAGATACACTTTTCCTGTTCAGGGTCAAGGGGGAGGGGCTGCTGCTTACACCAGGGTGCAAGAAAAAATATTTTAAAAGTTTGTCATTAACATTAAAATCTATTTTATGAAAAATATAACATTTATTTATTTATTTTTGCTCATATTGTTTTTTATTATTCTTCCTACAATGGTCCCAGATGTTTAACTATGAATCTTAATTTATGTTATTATTAACTTTTGCTCATGATGGTTCCAAATACATCCTATGATCATGTGACGCTTCGGCCTCAATGACTCAGCTGTAGCTGCTTGTTGGGAATAAATACATAAATACACAAAGTGTTAAATTCTCTGCTGAGTATTGTAACTGTAGATGTTGACGAAATAAAACAAACACTGCGAGAGATTTGGATTCTAAACATTACATTTTCCTGTTTCCTGTTTACTTACTGACCGTCAACACGTACGCACATAAATGCCAGTGTCTGTCTTTTGAGACAACGTCCCACTGGGACCTGAGGCAGAACTCGTGCTACACAACGTTCAACGTTGAGTTGTCAAAGATCTGTGGTTGGAAGCATGTGCATGTTTTAATAGTCATATACTGATGTGTTGTACCTCATACAAATACATGATTCATGACGTTTATTTGTCCAGAGCTGAAATAGATTTTTTTAGGCTTTGCAGGTTTTATCCATCTGCACAGTGTTAATGTCATTTAATCTAAATTTAGTCACTTTCTCAAAACGGTGTTAAGATGGAAAACTACAGAGGGTGTCTTCATAAATGAGGGAAAATCAGTTTTCTGAATACACTTTTAAAAACAACTGACAGACTCTTTAATGTCCAGTCTGTATAATTTGCTCATAATAACTGGTAAATTGATAATAAATCAGAAACTGCACCGACCTGCCCACCTTTAAAACATTAGGGTGAACTTTCACTTAATTATATTGTGTGTGTGTGTGTGTGGAATTGGAGCTTAGCTGTTGATATGTGTATGTTCACTATTTTATTTTGTAATAAAGCTAAATATCTGGTTTTCCCAATGAGAAATAATCACGTTTCCTTACTTCTTGGAAAATTAGCGATCCGGACGAACAAATTAGACCTCGTCTATTTATTTATTTTTATGGTGCTCATTTCTAAAATCTTACATTTTTGACTCACTGCTGCCGTCTTTCCCTCAGATAGAGATTGGAACGCTGGCCCCACCTGACTACAACTACCCCGTACCCGAGGCCTCGCTGGAGGAGCAGACAGAGGAGGAGGAGGAGGAAGAGTTGCCGCTAACACCCCAGCTCATCCCTCAGGGTTCAGGGGGGTCCGGGGTCCTCATGGGCCCAGACACACAGAAAGGTCTGAAAAAGCACAAGCGTTTAGGTTCTGCACACCCAAAAAAACATCAAGTCATTCGGTACAAGCGAGTTCAGGAGGGTTGAGAAGACTCGCTCTTCTTCGGGGGTTATATTTGTGAAAGCAGCCCATAATTAACAAAAAACACAAAACACTAATCTGTCCTCACATCTCATTTTCTGCATCTTCATCAATCATTGTGTCCATGTGCATGTCTTCCATTTAACTGTCTGTTTAAATGTGTCCAATCATTATGTCTCCTTCTACTGAACCTGATTCATGATCCATGTCTGTCTCATGTTTCTGTTTATTAATACCTAATCTTGTCTCTAACAAGAGGTGGAGCTGCGTCTGACGCCCATTGACATCCTTCATGTCTCCGGGGATTTTGGGGGTTCCCTAGGGTCTGGGGCCTCTGGAGCTTCTGGGGCCTCTGGGTCTGGAGGTTCAGGAGATCCACTGGTCTCTGGCTCCTCTGGGGGTTCAGGTGACATTGTCCTAATCTCCGGAGCCTCCGAGGAGCTGCTGAGCTCCGGGGGGTCTGGAGAGTTCTTGGTATCTGGGGACATCTTGATATCTGGGGATTTCTTGGGATCTGGAGATCTCTCAGGGTCTGGGGTGGGATCCGCAACCTCTGGAGCCTCTGGAGACATTGGCTCTGGAGGTTCTGGGATTTCAATTGAACTCCCCCTGGGCTCTGGAGGGTCTGGGGACCAGTCTGGTTCTGGGTTCTCTGGGGATCTCTTGATCTCAGGGGCCTCCGGAAGCTCTGGGGTTTCTGGGGACTCTGGTGAGTCTGGGGACTCTGGAATAACTTTATTATCTGGAGGTTAGTACCTTTACAGAGCAGATGTTGATCTGTGTTGAAATGATCTGTCTCTCTCTGTGATTTATGTTGATTTTTCATCTTAAATTCCATTTAACTGCTTCTTTTGTAAATGTAGTTAAATGTTGATCTTACTTGTTTATTCGTCTAAATGTCGTATTTGTTCATATTCAGTCTTTCTAACAGTGTGAGTGCGATTGATTGGTTAATTGGTTGATTGATTGTCTATCTCCCTAACTGCGTGTCCCCTAACCCCAACCTTTGGCTCTAACAAGAGGAGGAGCTGCCCCTCATTCCCGACACTATCCCCCAAGAGGCATCGGGTGCTTCTGGGGATTTCTCAGGAGCTTCAGGAATCTCAGGGGCCTCAGGGGATACAGGAGTTTCTGGAGACTTAGGCATCTCTGGAGCCTCCGGGGCCTCTGGTGTCTCTGGCTCTGGAGACGCCGAGGTCCCCGAGGTTGTTCTGGTCCCTGACATTGACGAAGGTCAGTATCTACTCTAGCTCTGTGTGAGATACGTTAAAGGAAGTGTAAAAAATCTAAAACTATATCTCACATGCCTAAAAAGAGAATTTATTACCTGAGCAAAGTGCTGAGCCAGCTAGTCTTTATTATGAACATTAGAATATAAGTGATATATGTTTCCTTTAAATAAAACTCCACAGAGTACCAAAATTCTTTAGAACAGGTCAAGATTTATTGTGAAAGCTTTATTTGAGCAATAATCTGTTTTATTCACTTCAAGAACTACTTTCACATTAATGTTTATACCAAGTCCACTGTGATTATCTATCCTGTTATCCCCTCATAGAGCCAAATTATACCACAGACAGATTTGGAATAACTTCCCTTAAAAGTGTTGTGTGTTCTTTTCTAACAATCATGTTTTTCGTACCCACTCAGCAAATCACATTTCATGTCATTAACACCGAAATACATTTTCATTTAACCCCCATTCATCCACTAAATGCTAAAAACACAATATATTAGCAGTGATGAACTGACGATATACTGGATGTGACTTAACCACAGCGGCAAACAGCTGATTGCCAGACTTCCTGTCCATGTCCTACTCATCTAACCTGTTTCTTTAACACCTGATCTTGTCTCTAACAAGAGGAGGGGCTGCTTCCCACTACACCAGAAACCCCTCAGGAGGGTACTGGCGGTGTAGAAGGGTCAGTGAGCTCTGGATTGCCAGAGTCTGGCGAACCCGACGAGCCCGATGAGCCTGTGGTTGACAGACGAGGTCAGTACTGAGCAAGACAGGGACAGAATTCAAAGAGGAATCAAATGAAATCTCTTCTGCGAGATCCTGATAACTTCACTTTGTTTGACTTTGGGGATTAGAAGCTCTTGGGGCTTTGAGGGAGGTTAAGTCCCTAAACAATCGTCCACTCTACCTCCTATTTCGTCATAATTGTCTCTCTCCCTTCTTTTCTTCTACTCCTCCTTCTTCTCATCCATGCACTCCAGGTATGCCCACTTGTTTGCTGTGCACGTGCCTCGGTGGTTCGGTCTACTGTGATGACTTGAAGCTGGACAGCGTTCCACCTCTGCCCAAAGACACCACTCACTTCTATGCACGCTACAACAGAATCACCAAGATCAACAAGTCCGACTTCGCCTCCATGAGTATGTTTCCCTTTCCTTGAATGAAATCAAGTGAATACTAGACCGGGCACCGGCCTTTAGTGAACGCCCAGTGTCTTTTCTCGCCTCCTTCCAGACAAGCTGAAGAAAATCGACTTAACCTCCAACGAGATAACCAGCATCGACGACACGGCGTTTATGGGTCTGCCCAACCTGGAGGAGCTGGTGATCCGAGAGAATCACATCTCCCAGCTGCCTGCGCTCCCCGAGACCATGACCCTGATCGATGCCAGCCACAACGACATCGGCACCAAGGGTCTGCACAGAGAGGCGTTCAAGGTACGTGCACGTTACTGTCCCACACCAAGGCCTTAAATCGTAGGGTTAATCAAGTATCCCATCGATGCATCAATCAGCTGAATATCAGACATAAATAAACACACACTGATTGATTATGGCGGTTATTAAATGTATTATTGATCAATAATTAGGAGACAGAAGTGACACAAAGGGTACAAACCAATAACCACCTGCTGCCTACACAAAGACAGAATAACCTTCTTACATTGGTTTAACAATCAGTTATTGGCCAATACTCATTGCATAGTTTGTCCACCAGGGGGCCCCATGTCCATTCCTACTTCTTGGAGATCCACATAAAAAGAAAAAAAATTTTTTAACATCATCAGTTGATGTGACGGTACAGTATCTGTTTCTGTGATCACGACTCAATATAGAGAACAATGTCGTCGGGAGGCAGATGTTACAGCACGTTCCTCTTTGAAATAATACTTTAAAGGGTTCTGTCATAAATGGTGACATCTAAAGATCAGGGATACTGAAGATCTGTGTCTTTGTTTTCTTTGTCTCCAGGATATGACTGGCCTGCTGTACCTGTACATCACAGACAACCACATCGACTACGTGCCTGTGCCTCTGCCAGACAGCCTGCGATCCCTACACCTACAGGTAGGTCGGCTTTGGCCTCACGTTTCATCGCTCTCCAAAAGGTCGACACTGAAGATGAAATGTTCAAAGCACTTAGGGTTAATCCTCTTTCTATTTCCAAATAGATAGGAAATAAATAGGATAGTCATCTGGAGTAGGATGTGATTATAGGTCTTGTATAAACACACTTAATCGGATGTCTGCTCGTGTTACAAATCAAACACTCACACACCCACGTAGTTTCTGAAATCACCTGTGTGTGACAGCGTGCATAAACTTTAATTATACTTAATATTTATATATTATATATACTTTGATTAACTTAAATCCTTTCAGGTATATTTGTATAGCCCATATTCACAAATCACAATTTGTTTAATAGGGCTTAACAAGCTGCGACATCCTCTGTTCTTAACTTCAATTCAAAACATGATCAGCCGTCGACCCCCTCTGTGCTCCAGTCTCATCTATAATCATCATAATATAATAAATGAAGTTTCATCGCAGCAAATCTAAAACACGTGGATATGTCTCATGCTGTGTCCTCCTCTTATCATGCAGCGCAACAATATTCAAATGATGCACGGGGACACGTTCTGCAACCTGAAAGATTTCAACTACATCAGGAATGCGCTGGAGGACATCCGTCTGGATGGCAACCCCATCAACCTCAGCAGGACCCCGCAGGCGTACGTCTGCCTGCCCCGCATACCCATCGGGGATCTCATTTAAACCACACAGACACATACTCTTGCACGAATGCAACCACATGCACACACCCTTTGTACATATTGACACACAAGACCAAACACACACACACACACAAACACACACACAGAAACCATTTGTTGACTCTTCAAATATTAAGAAGTCAGTCAAACTTTGTGTTGACATTTCATTAACGTCCACAAACACGTAAATTATGAGTCAGACTCTGGTGATCAAGCACATACACACTCTACTGCTCCTTTTTCCTACTGTTGTTCTGACTGCTATTTTCGGTATAACACACACACACACGCACACACACACACACACACACACACACACACACACACACACACACAGTGTTACCATCTCGAAAATTCAATTCCAACCAAGATGCATGTACACACACACACATATTTACACACAAGAACTTTGTCAAAAGCCAAATTGTTCCGCAACTTGATGAAGTGACAACATTCAGAGAAATCAGTTTATTAAAAAAAAAAAAACCTTGAACAACATGTACGTTTCTGTTTATTCTCTGTACAAGACTGGCAAAAGAAAAAAAAATATCTGTAATATTGTTTAAAGATGTTTGTTTTGTAAAAAATAAAAATAATATTAATATTAATAACAAATTTAACACTTTTGGAAATGTATACTAGCATAAACTTATTGAAGCTGGAGCTTAACGAAAGGTGAATTGAATCTAATGCAATAAAAGAAGCATTTAAATAAATCATCATTTGTTGTAAAGTCTGTACTGTAATATACAAATATATATTCTGAAAAAGAAACAAGATTTTTTTTACATGAACTGCAATATTTGGTTTATTACATTTCAAAAAATGATGTTTCAACCATGCACAATAGCTTCTACCAAGGACTCTAATGTCTGGAGTCAAACAACTAAAGACTATTGTTTGATTTGGGAGGGGGGGGGGGTGTTGATTTTGATTGTGGATGGGGTTGAGAATAATGCTAATAGCTTGCTATTGTGTGCTCTGTATGGAATAACCACAAGTGAATAAAGTTGTTTTGAAGACCTCTCTGAACCAGGAGTGGCTCAACGTTTTTCATTGAGAAGTTGCAGGTTTAAGAAAAGTGTGGATTTGAAAGAAAAATAAATTTTCAGACGTGACCTCCGGACGATGTGCAGACAGGGTGTAACGTATTCATTCTGCTCTGGAGATCACATGTTGTTTACAGCACATCTGGGTTTTATCATATTTGTATCTGTGACGTCATCAACACCCCCACTCGCTCGCAGGGAATCCATCGGCTCCTCCGGAAAGCCCGCAGAAAGTCCGGAGGCTCTCACTCGGACATTTGCGCTCACGCGGAATGTTCAGTGCGAATCCGAGAGCAGCTCAAAGTGAAAACTGATTTCGTAAATTCAAAAACTTTCAATGAGTTTTTCAAACAAATAAAGAAACCGCTCCTTCCTGTCCATGTCCACAGCGTGTGAGTCTTTCACCTCGCCGTGGTTTCCCGTAGCCTCCTCTGTTGTTTCTCTTGGTGCAAAGAGTCTCTCCAGCCGGGCTCTCTCCCGCTCCAGAGCCCGCCGCTCCCTGCACACAGCATCTTTGTCCTTCTCCACCATCGCCTTCTCCCTCTCCAGCACCACCTTCTCTCGCTCCACCGTCGCCATCTCTCTGTCCAGCGTGGCCCGGTCTCGCTCCAGAGTGACGACCTCCCGATCCAGCACCGCCCTCTCCCTCTGCAGAACCAGCCGCTCCCTTTCCATCAGCCGTATCTCCTTGTCCATCACCTGTCTTTCCGTGTCCATCACGTTCCTCTCGTCGTCCACCTCCTGCATGATGAGATTCACGTCCAGGCTTCCTTCCTCCTCCTCCTCCTCCTCATCTCCGTTCAGTGAAACCTCGATCTCCGGCCTGTCTGCTACCAAAGATACAGGGGGCGATGTCCCCATGGATAACCTCCTCCTCTTCTTGGGCTTGGAGATGGGTAAGAAATCACGAGTGTCTTTATCACCAGGGAAAACCTTGAGGGCAGGGGCGCTGCCTTCCAGTCGACCCTCTGTGGCTTCGTCCATCAGGTGAAAGTGAGCCCACATCTCAGGGAACACTTTCATCCCATCTGAGGGGTTCTTCAGGGCCTGAGGAGAAAGAGGTGATGATGACATCAAGTCGAGATGAAAACCAGCCTGAATGTTTTATCAATCTAATGGAAATATAAACTCAGGAATACCTTGTACTTCTTCTTCATGTTCTCCCACTTTTTAGATGCTTGACTGAAGGTCATCTTGTGTTGTAATCCCATGTGCTTGAGGATGGCCCTGAAAATATCACGAGTAAGGTGTTAGTTACAAAATGATAATAACTGAAATCTAAAAGCAGAGGATGGAAATGGAGAAAAACATTAAAATAAACAGTTTCGACAGTAAAATGCATCTACACATCTACATCCCTGTCACATAGACCTTTGCTTTTATATACATTTGACTCTGTGACGTACTTCCATGCCCGCCTGGACGTGTTCCTTTTTCCAGAGAAGAGGGAGGTATTACAAATCCTCAGCTTCACAAACTCCTCAACTTCTCTCGGACTCACTGAGAGAGAAAGAAGGGAGGAAAAAAAACAAATTAAATTTAAACTTGGGAGAGTTAAAAACAACGACAATTGACCGTCCACTCTTCTTAAGCTCAATAACATTTAAAAGATAGACAAATAAAAAATTAAACTGCAATTGGAGCTTGTTATTACAGTGTGCACGTATTACATAGATAGATAGATAGATGGATAGGTGGATAGGTGGATAGATGGATATAGATGGATAGATACATAGATAGATACATAGATACAGTATATAGATAGATTAGAGTGGTTATTTGTTTAAAGGGGAGGATGCACATTCATTTACATGTGCACTTAAGTCTAAATGATGACGTGCTTGTGTAACTTTTCCACATTGATCCATGCACTTCCCTCTGCGCCGAAGCTAACTCCAGCTGAGCTTGGCTAGCCTCTATGGTTAGCTTCTGTGGTTAGCTTCTATTCGCGTATACTTACTTTTATATATAAAGTCCACGTGGCCGCCATTAGGAGAAGTGGTGCTGATGTAGTCGTGATCACTGAACTCCATCTTCCCCGTTCCCCGTTCTTTGTTGTGGCCTTTTTTTTTATCAAGTGTCCTTCGTGGCTCGTTCCTCCTTCCGAGGGACCCTACTTTCTTCACCGCCGCCTGTAAAAACAGGACGCACCGGAGGCAGAATCCCATCACTGTCGCCACCCAGCGGTGTGGAGTGTTTATCACACTGCGAAATAAAGAATGACTTTTTAACTTTTTAACTTTTTGTTACAATCGACAAATACACATTGAAATAAAATACATATACACATTGCATTTGTGTATATACAAGTGTACAAGCAAAATCAATAGTAAGTAAATAATATGAGTAAATTATTAATATCAGTAAAGACCAATTTTACATATTGAAAACAAAACATATAGAAAAAGAAACAGTTTGCTTTCACTAATGCACAAATTTGAGACACACACGTTTTTTTACACACAAATATTTAAATGTCCACTCCACCACTTTTGATAGGGAAATATTTTATTTTATTTTTCATTATTTATTCATCACAATGTAGTTTAATATTTATATATTTCTTGACATGGAGGAAAAGTAACATTTACATTTACTTGTGCACAATTTTAAAACTCTTATTTTCCATTGAATGTTTTCATGAAGCTGAAAATGATTCAAATGTTATTTATAAATATATTTTTTTATACCTTTGAATGGAAGTTTCTTTTGTGATATTTGTCACAGGAAGATTTTTCATTTAAAACACGTATGACAAGTTGATAAGGTAAAAAAAAAATGTTTAGCTTGTGTTGGGACCTTTTGTAAAAGTTCAGTGTGTGGCTGGGGTCCCTTTCACATTTCATATATTAAAAACTAAGGTCTAAAGAGGTTTAAAAAGTTTCCCATCGATGAGTCACCAGCAACTTGACAAACAGCTGTGTGTGTGTGTGTGTGTGTGTGTGATGTCCTGGAGAACTCAGAAACGAAAGCGTTTTATACAAACTGCTGTAATCCTTTCGTTTTCATGTTAGGTATCACAGCAGAGAGCAAACTGCAGGATGGCGACAGCTCGCAGTGAGTAGAGCCTCTCCACTTTATCATGTTTTATTGCTTCCTGTTGTTCCCTGCAGCGTTGACTGTGTGTCTGTTACTGATCTAATTGATATTTGATGTGCGTGTTTATTGGCTTCTTGCGGCTTCTTTCGATCAGTGTAGCTTTTTCTTTGCCTCGTGAGAACAGCAGTGTGTGGAGACGTTGTTGTGTGTTGACACTGTGGATCACATGAAAGCAGAAACAACAGGACAACAACAATAATCTTCTTATTTTCTAATATAACGTATAATATAATATATAAGGGCTTTCGTCGTTTACACTTTAAGTTTCACTTTCAGTTATTGTGAAGTTCCATATGTACTCATAAGTACAAGTATAGACCGAACTTATTATTATTATTATTATTAATATTATTATTATATATTATGGTGGTTTTTTTACAGCTCCTGAGGACGAACACCCCCCTGAGGACGGTGATGAGTCGCCCAGAGGCAGAGATTCAGATGTAGACGCTGATTCTCAGGTTAGTCTGCGGACACACAGGATGTTGGAATCTGTATCAGTTTCATTATCACTTATTTACACGGTGACTGTGAAGGAGCCCTGCAGGTATTACAATAAGAGCCGCTGTCGGGACGGTGCCAGGTGCCCTTACCCGCACGTCTGCAAGTTTGCCCTGAGTGGAAACTGTCGATACGGGTCCGGATGTAAGCTGATACACCCCAGAGAAGGAAGGAGCTCGACTCAGGCCGGCGGGGGCGCCAGAGAGCGATCTACATCGAGAGGTGAGGAGCAGGAGGGGAGAGAATACCTGAGTGGAGAAGGACTTAGTTTAGTTTATATTATATATATATATATTAATTATATCTATCTATCTATCTATCTATCTATCTATCTATCTATCTATCTATCTATCTATCTATCTATCTCTCTCTCTCTCTCTCTCTCTCTCTCTCTCTCTCTCTCTCTGTCTCTCTCTCTCTCTCTCTCTCTGAGAGTTTAAAGACAAAACGAGTATATGGATAGAAGTAATATAACACACACACACACACACACACACACACACACACACACACACACACACACACACACACACACACACACACACACATATAAATAAAAATAGTACAAATGTTACAAGAGTATTTATAAAAGTATAATAGAATATAATTTAGTTATAATACGTTTATTTAATTCTGTTTACATTCATTATATTTTCACCAGATCCAAAGATTTCTGACAGCCGGCTCTACCAGTGGCAGATGAATGAAGGAAGCGGCTGGATGGATTTTAGTAATGATCACGTAATCGAGGCCCAGTATTGCCTGCCCCACACCAAAAGTATTACGCTCTACAACACCAAGTATGGGTAAGAGTTTAAAAACACATTGTTAATTATTTTTATTAAATTTCTTTTTTTTAATTGCTTCAATCACTCAATATTTGACGGCAGGTGGTATTTTGTTTCTCAATGTCGAGAAGGTTGGAGCTGAGTGTAGAAAAATAAGAAAGTATTGATAAATATACTTTCTACTATTGGTGCTGATATTTAATGGCACTAAATAGAATTTGAATGACACTGACCTCATCCTCTGAGTATTTGGTGCCAGTGGAATATTGATCTCTTTGTCTCTGTGCAGCGCCGTGAACATTGATTTTAAGTCGATGACAGTGTCTGGGAAGAACCTGAGAGTGAGACGTCTGGATGATGGAAACACCGAGTGGGTCTGGTTCTGTACTTTGTATAGTAAGTGGATCAAGTACGGAGACAAGGTAAATGGCCACTCAGTTTTGTTCACGTGTCCACAAATGAATTAATAGAACAGTTTTGAACCCAAATTCTGAACACGTTTAGATCTGTTTGTCTTCTCTTCCAGGATCCAGACGGAAAACCCACTCCGGCGAACAGCACAGACATAGAACAGAAGTTCCAGAGTAACCCAACAAGCTCTTTCACTTTCAGCATCGGCGCTAAAACCTTTGAAATCAAATTCGGAGGTGAAGTTTATTTACATTAACGTCACAGAATTTAGATTTTGATATCACTAAATACTGCATACAAGTATCTCATTGTTCCTTCTTGTCGTTTAACAGAAATGCGACAGGTGAGTTCGGACAGAAAGAGGAAAGTCACTCGCCGTCCACTTTACCGACAGCGCCAAGCAGGGGCAGGGTGAGTTTTATTTGTTGGCCAAACTGATAAAATTTCATTCCAGGGGGAAAAGCTCCCTGTGCACTATCCGTCTATCACAAAATCTGCCCACAAGAATATACTAAGGATCACTAGCCGACACATTATACGTTGTTTGTTTAATCTTTACAAAAACTTCAAGTGTAAAGACACAATACACAGTTTTTACGGGTGAGTTCTTGCCCAGGGGCAGTTGTCAGGCGACCTCCATTGTGTTTGTGCTTCCTGTGCCTTGTTATGTGCATTAGGAAATAAGCTAATTTTACGAAATGTTGTTGTAACAGGGTTCCTCAAGGCCAATCAGTTTCCCAGAATATCACTGTGGGCACCAAACCTCAGTGGCAGTTCGAGGGAGACAATCGAGTTTGGCACAACTTCAAAAACACGGTGGGTTACCTTCCGAGTGGCATTTACAAAATATTATATATATAATAGTTCTAAGCTACTCAATGCTAAATTTTGCTGGTCTTGTTTCTGCAGCGCGGCACAAATGAAACCAGCGATGACATTGAGCAGACGTTCCAGGACGACCCCAACCAGACCATGAACGTCAAAGCCAACGGAAACACCTACAATCTGGACTTCGGAGGTTAGATTTTGTTAGAAAACATTAACATTTTATTTTACAGGTATTTTATTTCCTAATTATTTATGAATAGATATATAAAAGGCCCATCTAACTCCCAGCAAGAAATCAAAAAACATATATTCAAAAAGTATTTTAGTTTAAAATCCATAGTTTGAGGTTTTTGTTATTAGCGTCACATTGTTCTTACAAGAAGAATCTCAGCTGGATCGTCTCTGTAATTTTCTTAAATGGGAATCCTGAAACACGACATGGAGAATTTAATCTATGTTGGTTTTTTTTACTGTTATTTTCTCCAGCAATGACCCAAACCAACCTCAAGACCAAGTTCACACGCAACATCAGACGTGTGCTGGTGTGAGCGTCGAAGAGGAGTTTGACCTCCAGAGGACAGCCCGGACGAAAGTTTCATTAATGTGGGGAATGCTATTTGTCACTGGCTTTCAATAGAATATGATCTGGAGTATATTGGTCTTATAATGGGTGACTTAATATTTTGTTTACATCAGAAAGGAATTCAGGATCAGATTTAATTTTTCTGAAGAACGTTGAGTATACCAAAAACGTTTCCAAAGAAAATTGTGCCAAATGATTTTTCCACCTTTATGGTGCAGAACAAACCTGCACTCCAATAATGTACTGCCAACTTGCCTTAACTTACGAATTTACAAACTTGTCACGATATGTTTACTTGATCTCATTCACATTGCTACATTACTACCAGCACACTGCCATAACACAGGAATGCAAAGTATTGTATGTTGACAGATCTGAGAAAGAAAATACACGATGCAACACCCCCCCCCCCCCCCCCCACACACAAATTAATATTTGATGTTGCAACACATTTCACACGGCTTCTTTTGTAACAGAAGTGACTCAAATGTAATGCAAATGAATTGAAGGCCATTTTGTATACTACCTTTCAGGGTTTTTTTATGACATTTAAAGCCATAACACAGGTTTACACAATCAATACTATGCAATTGTTAAAATTTGTTAAAATTATTTTAGTCAGTTTTACAAGTCCAGTCTTTGGTCTTATATATGCTGCTGAAAAAATATATATGATTATGAATTAAAATATATATCCTGTTTATTTTGCTGTTTGTTCTTTATTTGTGTGATTCTGAAAGTTACCAATCCTGCACATAATGACTCATCCACAGACGGAATCCCTGCTGTGCGAAGCAGAGCGGCACTATGTGACCTGGACACAGAGACAGAACTCAATGCAGATCACACTTTCATTTTCAGTGTACAAATATTAAAACCATAAATGAGAGAAGCACTACTGAAACAAAAAATACAGAACTTGCCTTGGATGGTGAAATACAGGCATCATTAACAACATTAAAGATCACTTAACATTAAGAAAGTAAATCTCAGATAAACTTTGTATGACGATAAATCTACAACAGGGGTCGCTGATCTACATTTTATTTTTATTCTTACATTCTTTTTTAATTTGTATTTATTCCTAAGTCTTTGTTTTATTACTAACATGTTCTTATTGATCTCTTATTTCATGTCTTAGATTTTCTTGATTTTCTTGTAAAGCACTTTGAGCTGCATTTTATGTATGAAAGGTGCTGTATAAATACATTTATTATTATTATTATTATGTGAAATAAATAAAGGATGAAATAACTCCAATGATAAAGTCAGTAAACCTCTGTATGTTTGAATGGATTCGCTGGGAAAATGTCTTTATATGTCTATATATTAAGTCTACAGGTCAGTTATTATGGTGTAGATATATGAAAATGCATGTGTGACAGCACATACTGGAAGACATTACTTTAAATATAGAAAACAATTGAATAATCTATATTGTGTGTGTCCTTTTACTATAAAGGTGAGTTGCATTTATTATAATTTTTGAATTTTTGTTAATATGAAGAAGATTTTACTCTTTTTTAATGACAAAATAACGAGATACATTGTTATTTTTAATGAGAAAAACTTTGTAAATCTAAATCAACGCAATTATTTTCAGAAAACAACAGAATTTATTCTCAAGTGTCTCCTAATGATATAAACTGTAATGCGTGTTGCTGCCTGTAGAGGGCAGCAGTGCGCGAAAGCCTGTCGGTCGGGTTCACGTTCAGGAAGGAGGAAGAAGAAGAGGGAGCGCGCTGACGTCACACGCGGAGCTCATCATGGCGGTGGATTTGACTCCTCGCTTCAGGAGGTTGAACAGCCAAACAAGAAGCCTGCGCGAAAATATACAGCACGGTGAGTTCTGGACGTTGACGCTAAACACCTTTCGCGTGACGTGGTTTCATTTTACGTTAAAAAAAAGTAAGCGAACAAATAAGAATCGGCTCAACTCGTCAAAACACCGTGTTCCTGCTGTTGTTTATGGATGTTTTTAAGGGACATTGACATTTGAATGAGCCCAAATGTTGTTTTGTATTGTAGTAAAGGGAGATATTGCAATAAACATACGTATATACAGCGTAGACTGGTTTAAGTGGGAAGGCATAGTAAACATGATGAATATAAACGCTATCTGCTGTGTATAAATGTGTATGAATTCACTCTAGTAAACTAAATAGTATATTGTATATGTAATACACGGTAACACTGTGTGTATATATGTACAGGGTTAGGGTTTTTAAACTCTTCTTTAATGATAAACAGCAAAACATTTTTACAAGCAATATATCCAATTATATTGGGGACTGTTGCTATTGATGAAGGTTGTGATAATTATCGATGTTATTTTATTTGACCGCGCTCAGTAAAAGTCCTTCAGTAACGTTCAAGTAGCGTTACTTCAAAATGCAGAAAAGCATCGTTTGAATCAGTCACATCATTACACATTCTATTATTAAATAATTGTCACTAATGCATCAATGCATAAACATACCACTGGAGCTGGTTGTAACTAATGTAGACTCATTTCCCAATTTCTAAAATAACTAACTATGTAGCTAAACACAAGCCCTACATTTATACTTATAATACTTATAATCTATTTATGTCTCTTTTTATTTATACATATTTAACTGATTTGTTTGTTTTATCTTTATCCTTTTAAGACTGACATGTTACAAACTGTGTAATTACTTTAATGAAGTCCACCCGACTAACCTATTTTAACCTGTTTTCCTCTAACACTGTGTCTTCTTATAGTTTTCTCGGGGCCCTTTGGTGCCACTCAGCTATGGCACAACATCATCCGGGCCCTGCAAACCCAGGTGGAGGTGCGTCGCTGCAGGCGGCACCTACGCGTCCATGCCGAATGTTTCACAGGCTCGGATGCTGTGGACGCCATCCTCAGCTATCTGATGCAGAATGTGGTGTTTTGCTCGAGTGAAGTGTCTCGTCTCAAAGCTGCTCGGCTCTGCCAGGCTCTGATGGAGGCGAAGGTGTTCGAGCCAGTGGGCACAAAGCTGTTTCGCAGAGACAAGGAAGTGACGTTTGAGGACAGCAGCTGCAGCCTCTACCGTTTCCTGGAATATAAAGTGGTACCCAGCTCTTCCATGAAGGGATGCAGTAGTGTCACAGAAAACATGTCACCAGAGGAGCCGGAGACTAAGAGAAAGAAGAGCTCCAGGTTTCTTTCACATTTAATTTATTATACTGAAGCTTCACTAATTATACTCAGTATGGAGGACTTGTTACAAACTATGAATTTGATTTGAGTGAATATTTACATAAATATAAACGTGTATATATATTGTTATATGAGACTAGATAATGTCTCGCACTTTGCTTTGAAAATCGTTAATGGAGTCATTAAATCAAGTAAAAGACACAGCTAAATAAACTATGACAGTCTCTGCATGCGTGAATGTTATGGCCATATTGTTAAAGTTGTATTCCCTAGGGTCATAAACCTTCTAAAACTGATTTTAATATATATATATAAGCACTAAGTCTTCAAGACTTCAAAAAGATACTTTTTTTTCTGCAGATACGAACTGAGAACAATCTCCAATCCTCTTGCTGTCGGACCATCAGATAAGAGGGTTGAGAGGCTGCTGAGGAACATCAACCTGCAGCCCACCATGTCACCGGGTTTAAATACAGCTGCAACATCTTCCGTCTTTCTGTCCAAGGCTGGTAAGACTGCGCTGGTCTGTCAGTATTTGACAGTACAACAAGTGTCCTGTACAAGATTGATCAGAAAACACATTGTACCAACCTTATTATTTCTATTCCATTCACAGTGGTAGAGGATGTTTGGAAGCAGCAGACACTGCTGCAACTGCTGCAGATAGTGGAGTTGCCCATGCTGGACTGCATCCTGACCTCTCCTTCCAGCGTTGAGCCTCAGGCCTGCAGAGCTCTTCTTCCCACCCAGGACCTGGTTATCTCCAACACGTGCCTGGAGAGAGAGATGCCCGACGCCCTTAACCTGCCACAGTTAGTGCTCTGATTAATACTTTTTTGCACACTAGACAAAAACTGATCCTGCTTAAATACACTCGCAAAAATTATAGAGAAAATTAAATGAGATAATGCTCTGGTAGTCCACATATTTTAGCTCCTGTTCATGGACAGTCAAATTGTATTTTGCTCTGTTTCATCACCCGTTTATCTCAGGTTGGATGGGTGGCTGTCGGCAGCAGCAGACTGTCTGGAGCTCTTCCCCGACCAGCTGATTGTGTTTGCAGGGGAGCAGCTCCGCCAACGCAGCGATGCCTCTGCAGAGGATGGAAATGCAGAGCAGATGTCCACCCAGAAGAGACTGCTCTTTGACACCATTGCCAAGTACTACAGTGGACAGGAAAAAGCTCCACTTCTCTCCGGACGCTACCTGGATATACATGTTGCAATTCTGAATCTCCTTGGTGAGAGTTGAAATGTTTAATGGTGATTTGTATGATTAATGTGTGAGAACCAATTTATGACCTTCTTGATTTCAAATAATGAGTGATTGTGCATATGAAGCATTTTGTCCCAGTGCCTACATTTCTGTTCTTGTCAGAACTTCCTCTCTTTGTGTGAGAATCCTGTCTGTTTGCTCCCTCTCCTGACCATGTCTTCTCTCTTTCTAGATGGAGGGAAGGTGCAGGATTCCATCAAAGCATCTCAGTTGTGTTTGCGACTTCTGGAGAGAAATGTGAGAGATGAGCTGCGGAGATTACTGGCCTTCATGGCCACAGCAGCTCACCCAGATGCCTGTCGTCTACAGAAACAAGTAGGTCACTCGTCTCCTCCTCCTAAATCATACCATCAGCTCCAGCTTTTTGCACACACTTATAGACATTGAATTAATGATTAAGCTCTTTTTATATGTTGTATTCTAACAATCACTGATATTCTGTTATGTTTCCTTTCAGACTGATAATAAGGCCTGGGTCTGCCGCACTTTTCAGAGAGCAATTGTCCAGAATCATGAACTGACTCGATCCCAGAGTGAAACCCTGGTTCTGTTTCTCATGGACAGTCACACTGAGCTCTTCAAGGTGCACTTCTCCTCTCTCCGTCTTGTTTGTGAACATTGTAATCAAAAACAAACAACATAATATTCTATTAACAGCAATCTGCGTATGAATGCAAATAAATTAAACAGACGTTAGCATCTCGGTCAATATGTTCCTCCTCTTATGTTATGGTTTGGTGTTCAAACTAGAAATACAAACCAGAAGGCTTCCATCGCCAAATTCTTGTCCTTTTTCTTTTTTTTCCTGAAATAATTACAGACCCCTACGTCCCTTATTGAAGCTGTGAGAAGAACACTGAGGACTATGCAGCTGGGAAAAGACCCTGATTCAATTGCTAGTAAGTCAAACACAACAGTGACTAAATATGCACAAGTTACACCATCACAAGAAACTCATGTATATAAAACCCTTCAGAACTCTTAATGGTTTTATTCTACTTCATGTTAATTTGGACGATGTGTTTGGAACAACAGACAGTCCCTGACGATCTTCGAAAATGATTTTTAGTAATAGTAAATGAGAAGTTTTAATCTTGAACTGGGGTTGAACTTCATGAGCTTAATTGTTTTGTCCACATTGTGACACTGTTGCTCCAGATCCACACCAAAAACAAATCACTTCTTCTATGCCCAATGTTCATCAACGCTCACACCAGTCACTTTCTCCTATGTGCTTTGCAGCGTTCACCTTCTGCCAGCAGGCGACACCGCAGGAGTACGAGGACCAGCGTGAGGCTACCACCCTGGAGAGCCTCAAACAGCTTCTACGTGATATTTCCTCCAGTAAGAGCATGTCTGCCAAGGACAAGAGGAGGCTGCTCAAAGAGTTCGAAAAGCATCACCCTGTGGTTTTCCTCCAACATTTCTGCGGCACCTTCTGAAGCGTACAGCTGGAGGGTATCGGTTTGATTTTCAAGGTGCACTTGACAAAGCCAAGTGTGTGATGGTACAGCGCTTACACTGAGGAATGATAATATTTTAACTAGATCTGATAAAACATGTTGGCCTTATAATTCTGGATGCTTTAAAAACTGCCATACTTTTAAATCTAGTGTGTAGAGATGGATTGATGCCTTATATAAATGTTTCCGCAGCATGTTGTGTGGCTGCGGCCTCCCTAATTTCTTTTAAAACACAGTGGGCTTCAGTAGTTGAGGTTTTATTTGTCGCTATGCTTTAAGTATTGCAATGGGTGTTTTGTAAACAATGAAGTTCTTAGAGTAATACATGTATTTTTCAAAGAAACTGTAGTGGTGACAAGAGGGTCCGGTGGTTAGCACTGTTTCCGGTTTGAATCCCAGCTTGGCCAGGCACCTCTCTGTGTGGGGTTTGCATGTTTTCCCCATGACTGTGTGGGTTTTCTGTGGGTATTCCAGCTTCCTCCCACAGTCCAATGACGTGCAGACTGGGGTTCTGTCAATTGGAGACTCTAACTTGACCGTCGGTGGGAATGTGAGAGTGACGGTTGTTTGTCTCTGGATGTTGACACTACAATATGCCAGCTACCTGTCTGGGATTGGCTTCAGCTCCCCCTGTGACCGTCAAAGTATATGTGGAGTAGATAATGGATGATTGTCACTGGTTTTGCACTAGTCCATGAAGGATAAATGATCAGCTCATCTGATATAATCAATGTCTAAATGTGGTAGTCTCTGAGCTGGGACATCTCCAGCTGTGGGTAGCAAGGAAACTGCACTGGTTGGTGGAGGCATACAATTTAGTATTTTTCGTTAGTTGAGTAACAACAGTAACACTGATTTTAGGTTGCAGAAATTCAAGATTTTATGAAATATAATTAAGTTATAAGACATAACAAAAGGGATCACTGGAAAACGTTGTATTGAGGCTGGGAAACAGCTAATGTTCCAACTGTTGTGTATCTTGCAGTTTTGGAAAAGCGATTGTGCACTTTGATAAGGAATTAATATTCATACATATCTAGTGAAGAATAGCAATAATATAGAAGCCATTTTCTTTTGGTTTTGAAGTTTTACTGTAGCTTGCTATTGTGCGTTTGGAAAAAAAAACACTAATGTAGCTGAAGTTTAACACAGGATGTAAATTGTTTTTGTCAGAGATGAAGCACAATGTTTTCCTCCTGAGAATGAATATGAAATGTGTTAAGCTAACAGTAGCTCAGGTTAATATGCTGTTTATTATTTTAATGGTGATTTTAGTCGCAGTAACTTGGTCAAATATGTTGGACTTTTAACTTTGTAGGATTTTACATGAACGATGAATATTAAAAGGCTAATAATCTAATCTTTGCTGAAGCACAGTACCACGCTCATTAAAACAAAAGTTGCTCTCAAATCGTCAGACAGCATCTTTTGTTGTGTGTGCCAACACTAAAATCATGTTAGAATGCACTTTATAATGCGGAAACATGCTTTATTTTCTGTTCGAATAAAATGTGCAATTGATCCAAAAAAACTGTTTCCATTCAATTATTTAGTGAATGAATATCCTCCTCCTTTAGGTTATTTTAACTGAATAGGAACACTGCAAATGGTTTTATTGAACTTCAAAGCTGTACATTAAAATCTATATGTTTACTGGTTATTCCCTGATCTCGGTTGCTGACTAAAGGCGACCGGGCCTTTGCTGTTAGAGCCCCGAAACTGGAACAGTTAACCTATTGAGCTCAGACGGGCAGCATCCAAGTCTTTGACCTCTCTTCTTAGAACATTTTCTATCGCAGAGCTTCTTCTAGCTCCATCATCTCCATTTTGTTTTGACAGCTGTCCTTTTAATCTTTACTTTTTTTTGAAGAAAAGTGCTATATAAATGAAGGTTTTATTCTATTGTAGTAATGGTGTACAGAATGTAGATAGGGTCACGAATTCACCTAAAAGTGACAATATAAATATAATGACGAAACCAGCTATTAAAATATATGATTTAAAAACAGGGTCACTATACAATTGTAGCTAATGCTACAGTTTGATCACCACCAGGCAAATCAAATATTTTAGAAGTAGATATTAGATGGCGGAAAAAAAAGAAATTGAAGAAATCACAAAACAGTAGAATAAGAGTTAAATCTGACAACGATAGTTAATGACTCAGCTATTTGTAATTATATGACATGAGGATATTAATATATATACTGTATAAAAAAATGCACATCCTTAAAATAGAAGTGAAAGTGTAACAACCGTAAATAATTGCAGATATCACACGTGAGGAGTTTTGCACTTTATTTTTTTGATGACGTCGATGCACCTGACGCCATCACTAAACCCGGAAGTGGGGTTGTTAGCTCCTCGGCGCGCTAAGCTAGCTCCTGTCGTATGCGGCTGGAAGACATGGGGGCTGTGTTTATCAGCCGTCACTGACAGCGCCACCGCCGAGAGGCCACACGCTACAAGGAAAACCACCTGACAGACATTTTCATACAAAGGCAAGTGGCCGGAGAGGAGGGAGGGGTGAGAATATTGTTGTTGATGACAGTAAACGCCACTGTCTTACCTTGCGCGTTGTGTTGCTAGCTAGCTTTGGCTACGTGACCACCGGGATCTGCTTGTGTGTGTGTGTGTTTAAAACAACAACAAAAATAAGGCTTTAGCTGTTAACCACGGGGGTGTCAGCTGTCCGGGCTACACGGGAGAGGTGGAGGGAAGATGGAGGTTTCGGAAACACTGCCCCATTACTATGGTTTCACAGCGCTGCGCCAGTTTCTGTTCTAATGTGTGCGTAGAGGCTCAACAGGACGGCTAACGTGGCTAACGTCGAGGTGTCTTGTCAACCGGACGTGACAGTCACGCTAAGCGGACACAGCGCAGGGTTAACACGCTAAGATGTGGTTGAGGTGACCCGTCGAAACACGGCCGAAGTTAGCAACCCGGGTTAGATAAACCGCCTCCTGGGGGGGCTAACGCGCTAGCCACTGTGCTAAGGTAGGCTCTGCGGTGAGATGACCAGCTCTGTTAAGTGGTTAGTTAACGTTAAGTGAATTGACACTAAGCCCTTTGTAAGACAACGTGTTTAACGATTTATTAAAAAGACCACTGTTGAAACTATATGAATTTACTTTGCATACACTTGTCACTTTGACTTCACACTTGCATCCTCTACTCTATATAGTAGTGCATGTTTTTACATTGAGCTCTCTCACTTTGCTTGAATCTAATCAACTCAATATTTCTTCTCTCCTGTTCTAACTTTATATAAATACTACTACTAATAAACTTTATTTATTTAGCACCTTTCAAAACACAGTTACAAGGTGCTTCATTAGAAATTAACAAAACTGGGGTAAGAAACACTGACATAAATGCCTGACAGCATCAGATTGAGCCATGCATATTAATAGACTGCACATTTTGTATATATAAAGCTTATTCAGCCTTGTTTCTATGTAGTGAAATAAACATTAAAGCACTAAAAGCCTGTTCAAGGCAGATAAAAAGATGAACAAGCTGTTGCCATTATTGTTACTGTCGGTCGTGTTCTTTTGTCGGACTTCCTGTTCCCTAAAACTCTATCAAGTACTCTGAAATATTTTGAAAGAGATACTTCACTGTGGTGTGCATGAGTTTGCCCTGAATCATTTAATATTTCTGAGGACAGGTTGTCCTATTATGGCGCATATTCTCCTCAGCTCAAGCTGGACGCTGACTGGAACTTTAATGTGCACATTTTTAAGCAGGTTTCTTGTATTGCATGTCGAGTGGATTGCTTGGCTTTTGTTAGGCTGTTAAAAAGGGTTCAGCTGCAGCTGTCTTCGTCAGTAACTGCAAAACCTGGTTTATAACTCTTTAGATAAACCGAATTTTTCTCCCCCTCACTCCTCAGCTGCCAGGTCCGGCCTGAACATGGAATCCATGCTTAACAAGCTTAAAAGCACTGTCACTAAGGTGACAGCAGATGTCGCAGGTGCTGTCATGGGCAACCCGGTGACACGAGAGTTTGAGGTTGGACGACATATCGCCAGCGGGGGTCCTGGAATGTGCTGGAGAATCTACAATGGCACCAAGAAGTCCACCAAACAGGTGAGTGTTAATATCCGCCCCTTGATCAGATCAACTCCAACTTAATTCAGCTATGGATACGCCTCGCGTCCACATTACCCCAGAGTTTTGGAGCCGCTAAAACAGAGAAGTCTAGAAATGCTGCTGGTCCTGTTTTAGTTTGAAACCTCAGGAGCTGCATTTTAGTACAAACAGGCAGACATTAAGATGTTTGGAAACAATGATGTAGACACTCGCAGCTGCTTGTTGATTGGATCTATTCGGTCATGACACAAACCTTCCCTGATTTGTCAGGTTCCTGTCACGTGACCCCCTTCTGGAAGAAACCACTGGCATTTGCCTCAGCTACCAGTGTAGAACGTAACAAGAATGATCAATTACAAGCATGGCTGAGCCTGTTGTCTTTGCTAAAAGTTGTAGTGCAGAGTGTAGGAGACAAGCTATTTTTCAAGCAATTTGTGAAATGTCCAGAGGGACACGTGTGCCTTCCTGTGTACATTAACTTGCGCAGTGTACGTTTTTAGGCATGTTGGTATGGAATGGGATTAAAACTGATAAGAAAGTCAAAACGCTTGTGTGCACAGAGTTCGTTTTAGTTTGGAAACTTTCCATACCAGAAATTACTTTGGGACTCATTTCATATCCTTATTGTTTGTCTTTGACCATAAAGGAAGTGGCAGTGTTTGTGTTCGAAAAGAAGGTGATCGACAAGTATCAGAAATTTGAGAAAGACCAAATCGTTGATTCGCTGAAAAGAGGAGTGCAACAGCTGACCAGACTGCGTCATCCCCGTCTCCTGACTGTGCAGCATCCTCTGGAGGAGTCACGGTGAGAAACACACTCACACATGTATCAAGGATAAACTGAATGAGTCACAAGTCAAAGGGGGCCTTGACATCTAAGATTTAAAAGGAAAATGGGAGCAAACACATTTGTCTTCTTCTGTGTGTGTGATTTAGTGTGTGAACAGATGGTTGTCAAAACTAGTTCCTGCATAATGTATATGCAAAATAAGGTAGAGATATTCTTGTCCTTCCTTTTTTCTTCCACTGTCTTTCTTTAAGTTCCGTGCAGGTCAGCTCTTACTTCACAGTTCTTGCCTTTTGGCTGTTTTGTTTATTTTCTCTACATGTTCAATACATCAACCTTTAAAGTGATGTTATTCCTTGTGTGTGGCCATCAGGGACTGCCTGGCGTTCTGTACAGAGCCGGTGTTTGCAAGTCTGTCCAATGTGCTGGGCCACTGGGACAACCTGCCGAGCCCTGTGCCCAACGACATCAAGGAGTACAAGCTCTATGACGTGGAGACCAAGTATGGCTTGCTACAGGTGAGAGTGCTCTGACTCAAATAAACAAATAAAAATAGAATAGAAACATCTCAGGAAGAAAAAGGCGCCTGAACGCTCCTGATTTCTGTGTTGTTGTGAACGCATCTGAGCGGAGAATCTCCTTCTGCGTTTTTCCATGTGTGAAATGCAAACTCCGGAGAAAGTCTGGACCCAATTCTGCGGACATCCTCTGGTGTAAACTTCATGTCTATACTGTTTCCATAGCCTATATAAGTTTTTTCAAGTAACCCTACTATGTTTGTCAGGTGTGTCACATAGCCAAGGGGAGTCCTTCTCTCCAGCAGAAAACACTGCGTCTGAAGCACCTTGTTTGCACTCCTGGCTTTTCTTTGACTACATCCTCAAATCACATGACCGCCTATGTACAGTTCTTACTGTGACGTAAAGCGATTGTACAATTATAATGTTACACCCTGGGTCCTTACTTTGTTGTGACATGGGCGTGTGTTTATCATGTCTCAAGTCTTGGACTCTGATCTTTACCCATGTGAGTGTAGAACAATGTGCTCGTACTGTGTCTATCATACCCTGACATTTTAATGTGTCTGTCTCTTCAGATCTCGGAGGGTATGGCCTTCCTTCACAGTGGGGTGAAAATGGTTCATGGCAACCTGTGTCTGGAGAACATAATCCTCAACAAGAGTGGAGCCTGGAAAATCATGGGCTTTGACTTCAGCATCTCCTCGTCAAACCCCTCAGATGCTGAGGTATGCTGGGGAGTTTTGTTCCCTCAGTCTGGCCTGTCAGGCAGGGCCTACAAGAAGCTCCACCAAATCCATGTCTCATAGTGTTGTCACATCTTTACATTCTCATATCCTCCTTTCCCCTTCAGCCCAAGTACACATGTAAAGAGTGGGAGCCCATCCTCCCTCCACTCTGCCTCCCCAACCCTGAGTACCTGGCCCCTGAGTACATCCTGTCTGTCAGCTGCGACTCTGCCTCCGACATGTACTCACTGGGTGTGGTCATGCATGCCATCTTCAATGAGGGCAAGCCCGTTTTCCAGGTCAACAAGCATGACATTTTCAAGAGCTTCAGCCGACAGCTGGACCAGGTAAAGTAGACGTGTGCGGAATGTGGAGCTGTGACAGTGGATGAAGAGAGATAAAATGTGACTAGACACTGCTCATGTGTTTTACTGTTACCAATCAACCTCTGAGTTTATGTGCTGTTCCATCATTTCTTTATTTTTCCATTGTAGCTGAGCAGCATGAATCCAGCATTGCTGAACAAGATCCCTGATGAGGTGCGGGAGCACGTCAAAATGCTGCTCAGTGTCGCGCCCAATGTCCGGCCGGATGCTGACCAGATGACCAAGGTTTGCAATAACATGTACAGTCACCAAACACATAGTATATTGTTTGCACTTGTGTTGGAACACGTTTCTTATCTTCAACATTTTCTTGGTGTTGACTTGTTCAGATCCCATTTTTTGATGACGTGGGCGCTGTCACTCTTCAGTACTTTGACACCCTTTTCCAAAGGGACAACCTACAGAAGTCTCAGTTCTATAAAGGCCTCCCCAAAGTCCTTCCCCAACTGCCCAAGGTACATGCTTGTATATTTTGCAAAAGGAAATGTAGTGTATATTGGGTGGAAAGGCTTTCCAATGCCCTCCAATGAAAACGCAGTATTACAGTCTGAAGTCGTTGCTTCTTCAACCTTTTGCAGAGGGTGGTGGTGTATCGAATCTTGCCGTCATTGACCTCTGAGTTTGTCAACCCGGACATGGTTCCCTTCGTGCTGCCCAATGTTCTGCTGATTGCCGAGGAGTGCACAAAGGAGGAGTACATTCGTCTCATCCTGCCTGACCTCACACCTGTTTTCAAACAGCAAGAGCCTATTCAGGTACAAAGGCATAAACCACTTACAGGAGGCTCTAGACACTGTACTGTTAAAATAAAGCATTTTTGGATAATATGTTCTAAGCTAAAACATTGTTTCCGTTTTGAAAAACAGTTGTTTTCTCTGGTGTGTTTGAGGTTTTGAAAGTGAGATTAATCTGAGTGAAGAACATTCTCTGTTTGGGCTCATTCTGTTACTTCATCAAGACTTGTCTCTCTGTATTTTTCTTTCCATGCCACCTTAGGCTAGTAACATGGTGAGTGGTCTCTGTTGTGAATATACTCCAGTTACATCAGCTAGTGTATTTGTTGTGTTGTCAATGTTGTAGCACTAAAAAAGACGTACTAAAGCCACTGAAATCACAGACTCCACCTACGTCCACTTAACCACCATACTTTTGAGTAGAAGGTAGGACAGTGTCCTCTTGCTTTTGACTGTAAAGTTTATCTAACTGTCCCTGTGCTGTGTAGATCCTGCTGATCTTCCTGCAGAAGATGGACCTGCTGCTGACCAAAACACCGCCAGAGGAAATCAAGAACAGCGTGTTGCCTATGGTCTACAGAGCTCTCGGAGCCCCTTCTGTACAGATCCAGGTACAGGGCTGAACTTCACTGATGTCTATTTTTAGCAGTCGACTTGGATTCCTGGGATTTTTTTTTTGTCACCTGCTGCTACCCTTTGTCTCTTTGAGTGTTAATCTTGAGAGAACAGTGAGAATAGATGCTGTCCTAGGCATCATAAAAATGTCATATTTCATGTCTTATCTGCGCCCGAGCAGGAGCTGTGCCTGAACATCATCCCCACATTTGCCAACCTGATTGACTACCCGTCCATGAAGAACTCCCTCATCCCTCGGATCAAATCCGCCTGCCTGCAGACCTCCTCGCTAGCTGTGAGTCTTGATTAGATATTTTCTGCTCCCCGTGTGCACCTGCCTCCTCAAAAATTAGATTTTCTATTGTGTTGTTATGTCTTTTAACTGTCTTTACTTTTTCCTTCTCCTCTCAATATATATGTACTTTGTCTTAATTTGTTATTTCCCTTGTTACTGTACAGGTACGAGTGAACTCTCTGGTGTGTCTAGGGAAGATTTTGGAATATCTAGACAAGTGGTTTGTCATTGATGAGATCCTGCCCTTCTTACAACAGATCCCCTCTAGAGAACCAGCAGTGCTCATGGGCATCCTAGGTAAAGATGAACCCCCCCATTCCACTTCCAACTCTTGTGATTCAAAGAGTCAAGCAACCTCTTCTTCTTCTTCTTCTTCTTAATTGTTGGTTACTTTAACTACTTTCTCCTGTCTTTAGGAATCTATAAATGCACTTTCAGCCACAAGAAGCTGGGCATTCCCAAAGAGCACCTCGCTTCAAAGAGCCTGCCCCACCTCGTCTCTCTTAGTATAGACAACAACCTCAATCTGAATCAGGTACTATACAGCCTACACATTTGAATTTCGAATGTAATTCACAAAGAATCCAGTTCTGTCTTAAGCTGCTTTCACACATGCACTGAACTCCAGAGAACCTCTGGACCTTCTCTGGAAAGGCTGTATGTGAGAATGCAAACATCTGTGTTAGACCCTCCAGACTTTCTGGGGAGTTTCTCCAGCCAGCCAGCAGAGTAAAAATCTGCCGAATGAGCCGGTGTGAGAACACAGCAGGAGATCCTCTGCAGGTTTCACTGCGAGCGACGCCACTAGTTAAAGCCTATGGGGTCGTGGCATTTACCTGCAAATCTGACAAGGACACATCATGTTATCTGCATCTGTTTTTTTTCTATCATCTTTACAATTCCGTTTTATGCAAGTTGCATCTAATTTCATCCACTCTGTTTAGTTTAACTCGTTCATGGCGGTTATACGCGAAATGCTGAGTCGCATGGAGACTGAACACAAGACCAAGTTGGAACAGCTGCATCTCCTGCAGGAGCAGCAGAGGTGTGTGTGTGTGTGTGTGTGTGTGTGTGTGTGTGTGTGTGTGTGTGTGTGTGTGTGTGTGTGTGTGTGTGTGTGTGTGTGTGTGTGTGTGTGTGTGTGTGTGTGTGTGTGTGTGTGTGTGTGTGTGTGTGTGTGTGTGTGTGTGTGTGTGACTTTACACTGTGATTTACACTTCAATACTTTTAACTTGGATTATTAATCAAATAGTCATAAATATTCATGGTAAACTTTCAGAAAAATTTGCTTAGACACCCGAGGTAATTACATCTCCAATTGAAAGCAATGAACGTTCAATGCTGGCCACATGTTTGACTAATGAGGTTTTTATAAATGAGTCTATCTATGTTCCCTTTGTTTTCTGATTTCTGTTGTCTTTTTTTAACAGGAGTATAAACATTTCAAGCCCAGGGAACCAACCAGAGGACACAAAGAGCCCACCAAGCTCCAGCAACCAGGTGAGAGGTCGATTCCATGTTCAAAGATCAGAGAACACGATTATAAGATCCTGAAAGGGCTGGAAATGTCATGTTTTTAAATCGCTGTAGTGTAATGATTCAAATTTTTTCTTTCAGATTGACGATATCTTTGGCAGCAGAGGGGTTAATGGAAAAGAGAATGGGTCTGCACCAGCTGCAGCAACCTCACAGCCTAATAGGGTATGGAAATGATTCTGCACCTCATTTACACAAAATGTCCCCTTTGCGCTCCAGTTATTTCATGGTCTCTTTCCCCCTGAACCCCCTCTAGATGTCTCTGACTCTCGAGGAGAAACAGCGATTGGCTAAGGAGCAAGAACAAGCAGTCAAACTGAGGAACCAGCAGCCGTTGGCACCACAGACCATCAAACAGGCCGCCACCACCAACTCACAGGTACAAACTGCACACTTCAGTGTACACAAACTCACCATTAAGCTCAAACACTGCTGATTCGTGAAGATCAATCTCACCTTATTTGACGTTGCAGACTAAAGATCTGACCAGCAGCCTTCTCAACATGACGACGCTAAACAGCCTGTCTTTGGCCAACACAGCACGACCAGCCCCAGTGCAGGGCAACACCATGTCGGCCTTTCCCTCCTCCAGCCCTGTGGTTGGCTCCATGGGCACCCCAGTGTCTAATGGCTTCAATGCACCTATGGGCTTCCAGACAGGGGGCATGGGGATGGGCATGCGGCCCACCGGCCCTGGCCTCTATGGCGGCATGGCCACCACCACCAGCACCCCAAACTTTGGCGCGCTGACACAGAATCACCCATCCATTGGGCAGACAAACAAAGCTCCCGACATGTCAGCCCTGGACAGTCTTTTTACACCCAGCAAACCCAAAGTCAGCCTCAACCAAATGGGTCCCATAGCCGCACCTGCAACCAACACACCCTGGCTCAATCAGTACGGTACTGCCCAGAACGCTCAAACTCAGATGCAGGGTATGCCAGTAGGTTCTGGAGGAGTACCCACTGGGTTTGGGATGCAAGCAAACCCTTTTTTCAGCCCACAGAACTTTTCTCAACCTGCTGCTGCCCCAAGTATGAACCAAAGTGGAGTTAAACATAGTGCTTCTGTCAACAATGACCTCAAAGACTTATTTGGGTAAATTTATGTGAACGGATGGCCGGTGAAGTATCTTATTTTAATAACTTTAGACAGAAGAGCCTTGAATTCTCACAGAAAAAGACTGATTGAATGTGAAGATTTGAAATCCCCTCAAGGATGTCGCTGTCTGTATTTTTAAATTCAACCTGGTTTCAAATTCTCAATCTTGCTCACATTCTGCTGGCGAATTAACCTGCACCTGAATTCAATATCTACCTGACCAGAAGGACTAAAAGGTTGTGGTGGGAACTTCTTCTATACTGTGTTCTTTAAATGCTGAGGTTTTCTTACTGTTTTGTACTCAAAATTCTTGGGAGTCCAAATGGCAATGGGTTGAGATGAATCCCAACTCAGTTTATTCAGGAAGGTGTTGTGCATATCACGAATGAGTGTTTTTCTCCTCTCGAACAAGCTGCAGAATCAGAATCATCCCCAAGGTGGCGCACATCTGCTCACTTTCAGGCTACTGTACCTTTTATTGTGTCTCCAGGCTGTTTTAGGATTTGCTGCATTTCATAAGTGATCAGACTGTTTTGTGGCTTGAAAAACAAATGTACTGCATACACCAAAATGAGCTCAGTGAGAGGTGGCTTCAAGTGTAGCACTGACACGCCTGCAGTGACTGATCTGCTTCCAGGAGACACCTCACACAGGGAGGGGGGTGTAGAAAACAAGCAGCCCAGCATATGTGGGTTAGATGGGGCAAACAAGAGCAGCCCCTCTGCAGAACGTCACCTTGGCAACCGTTTCTCTGCAGCACCTCCATTTAGAGAGCACAGGTTGGATTTACGGTCCTGTCTGCTCTTCATTTTTACCACAGAGCTGTTTCTCCTCCCCCCCATCACTTAATTTGATATTCAAGCATGTTAAAAAGGGAAAGATGTTTGTGTCAGGTCAATGTTTAAAACCACCACTTCACCTTCTTTTGTTAAAGCGACACTATGCAACTTTTTAACCTTAAAACAGCAGCTTCAGAAGTCATTAAAAAAACCTGCGTTTATCTCCAATATCCAGTGAGGAAACTTTTTAAATATGAAGAATTCTAAACAGAGATTGTGGTGGCTCTTCTGGTTCAGGAAGCTGGGGATCATGGGTATTATCCACCATTCAACAAGTTGTTAATGTTTTGTTTTTTTTCTTTATGAAAAAACCTCAATCTCCTGAATTTGGAGCCCAGCAGAATGAATAACCACATTTGGCTGCAGGGGGCGCTGCTGGTCACAAAATTACATAGTGTTGCTTGAACAACAAACATTGAATCGGTGTCTGTAAATGCAGTATGAGCGGTTTGTGTCTGATTGTGGGTTACGATGTGTTGACATCTATCATACCAGTGTCTTTCAAGCGATTTAATCTTTCTTTTTTCAAAGATCACATCTGCTGCTTAGGCTGCTGTGCCTTACATGGGTACATGTGTGGAACTAGACAGACGGCACTCATCTGTTACTGGAGTATTAATATTTCCCCTGTTAATCAGCTGTCTGCTTTTCAAACTACTTACTTTATCGCATGTTACTGATCTCGACCACTAAATCATTCCTGATTATTTCAGCGACCAATAACTTTTTATTTTCCGCAGCTGGATTCCTTCAATCGACCATTTCTGTTGATTTTGCACAGGTAAAGATATCATTCTATATTTTGATTTCAGCACTTTTCAGCTGTCAGAGGATATGTGCTGGCGACATATTAAGAAGTGTAAATATATAGTCATTTAAAAAAGCTGTCGCTCTGTGGGGGCCCTGGCTTTTTTATGTTCTGTTGATAGTGGTGAAGAGGCCTTAGATGAGTCGTGTGCAATAATCCTTCTCGGTTGTTGAGGGTGGAAGTTGATTTGCTCGAGCAGCTTTATTTCCACTGACCTACAGGAACGTCATAATCTTTCTGATTTCCTAAACGTGCGTAGTGTTGATCTGTGCTCATTCTAAATCTTACACTTTTGAAATGGCACCATTTAAAGTTTTTTAGATGCACCTGGGACACAGTTATCATTAACACGCTGAAGTGTAACGTCTTCTACCAGATGAACTTTTTCGTTGCCACCCATACAGGGTGAGCCGTCTCTCCAACTGCATGGCATCTGCACGCTCATGAATTTGACTCTTCAGGTTCTGATAATTCCCCCATTTTTGTCATACACTGCAAAAAAAAAACGTGTCTGAGGTTGAAATCTGTTTCATCACTAGAATCAACATGCACTGTGGTAGTTTTGATTTGATCTTTGCAGCGTATCTCACACACTTCCTGGCAGAAACCCAGCTGAAAACTAAAATCTTATTCTTCTACGAGATTGTTTGTAAACTACTGCTGTCAAATACTTGTTGTGTGGCCTGTGTTCTATGTGTTGAGGTGCTGGTCTCTGAGGTGGCTCAATGAAAATCTGTACATATAAAGGACAAGTACACAATCTATACTCTCAGAGCATGGTCATTATTTGCACAACATATGAAACAAACTAGAATTACCGCACTGTGGTTTTCTCAGTGTGGTTTTTTTGCCTCCGTCAAACTGCTGTTTCCGTTCACATATTTGTTTTTTCTTATCACCAGATAACAATACAAAAAGAACAGCATTAAATTCTCTTTTAAGCACCTTCTTAAGAACAGTTCTTTGACACCTGTAAAAAGCCATCCCATAATTTAGCTCCCTTTTATATTTAGTTAAAATTTTTAACATATATATATATAGATATATATAGATATATATCTGTACTCTCTACTCATTTGCAAAACAGGCTCGTTACCTTCGTCTTAATGTATTTGACAGGAGCTATCAATTTTCTTTATTTTGCAAGCGCCGCCTTCCCAACATCAAGACAGATTTCAACTTAAATTGACAATAACACAGAAAAGAGAATTCTTTGTTGTATATCACAAACGTGCGTAACTCATATGTCTGACAATTGTACACATTTCGTCCGGGTTAAAAGTTTCATGCTCACAAATCTTTTCTTGTTTTTACCCATTTGTACATGATGATCGATAAGGATGAATTAGGTTATTATAAGGAGCCTAATAAGAAGACTGTTTGATGTGACAAGATGACAAACACTCCTTATTATACCAGTAGTTAGGGCCCGAGCACCGACAGTGCGAAGGCCCTATTGCTTTTCGTGTGATTATTCAGGAAAATGAATAGCAATTTTCACAAAGAAAACTCACCAAACTACGCAGGCGCGTCAGGCCTGATAAAAGATTACGTATTCTGGAGTAATTTTAAATGGTTGTGGTAAAATGTACCTTCACGAAATTCGGTAAGCACGTGTATCATGACCGGACGAAAAAAAAAGTCCCTGGCACCAATTTGATTAACGCAACAGGAAGTCGGCCATTTTGGACTTTGTGGCCATTTTGGCCGTTTGTGTATTTTAACTAACTCCTCCTACAGCTTCATCAGATCAACGTCAAAATCAGTGAGTGTCATCTTATAAAGATGGAGATGAAAACTACCTTGATTTTTGAGTTTTCTTCAAATGGTGTGACCGTGGCTTGGCATCAAATTTTGATGAGTCGCCATCAAAACCCAAAGGTTAGGTCCTCAGCATCAGAGATTTCACACTCAGAATCAAGACCAAGAAATGCCTCCTCCTCGTCCTCCTGCTCTTCATGCAGCATCTCCTCTCGAACAAGCTGCGAAATTAGAATAATCCCCAAGGTGGCGCACATCTGCTCACTCTCAGGCTACTGTACCTTTATTGTGTCTCCAGGCTGTTTTAGGATTCGCTGCATGTCAAGAGTGATTATATTATAATTATATTTACATATGGAGCGGGTCCTCTCTACGGAGGCAGCCATGTCATATCACTGCCATTATGTGACACATTTTGTACAGTGCAATACAGAACATGTGCAATTGAAGTTTTTAACTCTTGACTTTAAACTTATTTATATAGTTTTTACATGTCTGTTTTTTTAAGTGTGTATGTGATCCACTGTTTTTGATGTGTGTGTATATGTGTGATCCACTGGAGACACTTCATTTCATTGTGCACTGTACAATGACAATAAAGGCATTGAAATGAATGTTATTGTGTCTTGCTAATTGCACACATGTAAATATGATGCATTACTTAGTCTCTCTGAAAGGTAGCTAAGGAGTGACAGTCATTGTGTGGGAGAAACATTGAGAAAATGGGTGATGATGAAACAGGACAAAAGGCTAATTTGTGTAACTCCACTCTAAAAGAAAACATACCATGCTTTTTCAGTGTGTACTTCGTTATATATATATATTTCTCTTTCTCACTAGTAATGGATTGTAAAATAAAAGTGGAATGAATGGTAGCTGATCCGTAGTGAATACATACTGTACGGGTCATTTTTGACCCACGTGTGTAAAAGTGATGGAGAAATACAAAATTTACGTGTGTTTATAAAGAAAGAAAGGACAAAGGAAAATGATTATTTAAGAATATTAAATGATAAAATACATTTATTTCAAACATATAGAAAAGAAACACTCCTGCATAAAATAACACAGGAAATGAATACGGGTCATTTTTGACCCATGTTGTGTATCAAAGGGTTAAGATGAAAGAATAACACCTGTTTCTCACTATTTAACTCAGTCTCCTCTAAATAAATTCTGGTTGTCTGTAAACCTCTTTCCTTAACTCTTGCAAGGCCTAACAAGACGAACAATGAATCCTGGGACAGTTCATTTGTGTTTTTATCTTGATTTTTTGTTATTAACTAATCTTTTATAGGAGAACTAAATTTGTTTAATCGGAGTCTAAACACGACCGTAATTGTACCGTACGTGTTAAGTGCTCTTTTTTAAAACAGCATTTAACTTCAACTTCCTAAGACGTACACTTTCAGAGTTGTGCAGTATGATATTTCAGATACATGTACAACCATTTGAATACAGATAGATTTTGAGATATTGAGCCCAGTGAGTCTTTGCCAGTACAGTAGTGAAAGCTCTGGTGCTATCTAGTGGCCATTTTAATATGCCCCAGTAGGAAAGATCCATTCACAAACAGTATAACAAAAAGAATGAGAGTTTTTCTCCTCTCGACCAAGCTGCAAAACAAATTAGAATAATCCCCAAGGTGGCGCACATCTGCTCACTTTCAGGCTACTGTACCTTTATTGTGTCTCCAGGCTGTTTTAGGATTTGCTGCATTTCAAGAGTGATCAGACTGTTTCATTTTTCCCACAGAGCTGTGTCCCCCCCCCCCCCCCCCCCCCCCCCCCCCTTTCTAAATTCTAAAATGCACTGAAAGCTGAAATCAGACGAACAATCAAAGTTTTTGCAGATTTTGTAAAGGAAGTCTGTCTGCTGTGTAAATTACGTAGACTCTGTTGGCTCAGGCAGGTGAAGAGGGGGAAGTAGAGGAGATTATTTTGATTGCACCCAAACTGAAATTTGAATACTTTTGGGGCACGGTTGATAGTGAATGGGTGATGTGAGAAACAACTGTTGAGGACATGGTTGAGACCTGTTCAACCTGTAGACCTAAGTTTTACTCTGGGAAGTGCACAGAGCCTCAACGTATGCTGTTTTTGCCCCTTAAAATGTAAGTGTTTTTCTGAATCTCTTGTTATAGATCTTGTACTTTATTGTAAATACATCATCTAGATGCCATATCCAGTTGGGAAAACATTTTCCTTGCGTGCGCTGAGTCAAATGTGGGCACTGCCATCAAACCAAGTGATAGTGATCAAAAGACATTCCTACGAGTGACGTGACAGCTTGCCTTATAAAAAAACAATTGAGTCGAACTGTAACCAGAGTTTAAAGAGAGAGGGACATCCCAGTCATTGTTATCTACCTGTGCTTTTTCTACATCAAGGTGAGACTGTTGCTTCATGTTTGTAGCGAACTGATTTGTGGGCTCAAAATCAAGCTGGAGTCATAACCTGTGTATACAGAAATGTTCAAATAAAAAATGGAACAAAACTTAAAATTACTGTCTTCAATAACCAAATCGTTTCTCTCTCCAGAGGTGAGCCATGTCCCTCTCAAGCTGCCAGATGACTTGTCAGCGGCAAATTGCCTTCGGCTGCTTACTGTTGGTGTGTTTCCTGCTAATTTCTTTGACATACTACAAGTCAGATATCGAGTTCCCGGATTTTAGTGATTATCTGAAGAGAGGCAATCATTCTTGTGTGTGCCCTGTGGAAGCACAGACCCAGGGCTCAAACCCAAACCGTTCCTCGGAGCAGCACGTGGAAGCACCTACTGATGGTCCCCAGCTGATCCAGGACGTGCAGGTGGACGCTGAGCCTGATACTCTTCTCTTGATTTGGATGTGGCCATTTGGCTACAAATTCGATATCACCTGCGATATGTTCAAATATAAAGGCTGCCGCTTGACCGATGACAAGTCTCTTTACCACGAAGCCCACGGGGTTTTCATCCACCACAGGGACATTCATGGAAATCTGGAAAACTTGCCGAGTGAGCCACGTCCCTGGTTTCAGAAATGGGTTTGGTGGAACATGGAGTCACCTTCAAACTGTGCAAAATTACCCGGACTTGATAACTTGTTCAACTTGACATCCTGTTATCGCTCAGATTCAGATATCCCAGTGCCTTATGGGATTTTGGTGCCACAAACATCTGAGGTGGAAAGTTTCCAGCTGCCAACCAAGGACAAGTTGGTCTGTTGGATTGTGAGTAACTGGCATGCGGGCTTCAAAAGAGTTCAGTACTACAACGAACTGAAAAAACACATCCAGATAGAAACCTATGGGAAGGCTTTTGGCAAAAATGTAGATGACCAAAACTTTGACAGCATTGTATCTAGTTGTACTGTAATTGACCATAATATTTTATTACAGAGACTAGAACAGTTAATTAGCATTAAAGGAACCGCCCTAAAATGGTTTAAATCCTATTTTTCAGACCGCTCCCAATTCGTGCAAATTAATGATGAGTCATCTGTGCGCACCAAAGTTAACCATGGTGTTCCACAAGGCTCTGTGCTCGGCCCAATTTTATTCTCATTATATATGCTTCCACTTGGAAACATTATCAGGACACACTCGGTAAATTTCCACTGCTATGCGGATGACACCCAGTTATACTTGTCAATAAAACCTGAACAAAGTAATCAAATAACTAAACTCCAAGCATGTCTCAAGGACATAAAAACCTGGATGACCCGCAATTTTCTCTTATTAAACTCAGATAAAACAGAGGTTCTAATACTTGGCCCTAAACACCTTAGAGATACATTATCTAACGATATAGCTGCGCTAGACGACATTGCCCTTGCTTCCAATGAAACAGTCAGGAACTTGGGAGTGATCTTCGATCCTGATTTATCCTTTAATTCTCACTTAAAACAAATTTATAGGACAGCCTTTTTTCACTTGCGTAATATCTCCAAAATCAGACATGTCCTTTCTCAAAAGGATGCAGAAAAACTAATCCACGCCTTTGTTACATCCAGACTGGATTATTGTAATTCCTTATTATCAGGCTCCAGCAGTAAGTCGTTAAAGACTCTGCAGCTTGTCCAAAATGCCGCAGCACGTGTCCTGACAAGAACCAAGAAAAGAGAGCACATTTCTCCAGTATTAGCTTCGCTACACTGGCTTCCGGTTAAATCTAGAATAGAATTTAAAATTCTCCTCCTCACCTTCAAGGCCCTTAACAATATGGCACCATTATATCTTAAAGAGCTGTTAGTACCTTATCAACCCACTAGAGCACTGCGCTCCCAGAATTCAGGCTTACTTGTCGTCCCTAAAGTCTCTAAAAGTAGAGTAGGAGCCAGAGCTTTCAGCTATCAAGCTCCTCTCCTGTGGAATCATCTCCCACTTTCAGTTCGGGAGGCAGACACCATCTGTACGTTTAAGAGTAGGCTTAAAACCTTCCTTTTTGATAAAGCTTATAGTTAGAGCTGGTCCAGGCTTGTCCTAGACCTGCTCTTAGTTAGGCTGCTATAGGTTTAGAAGGTCGGGGGACACATGACACACGGAGCTTCTCTTTCCAGCTTCTACTTCCTCTTCTCAATCTTTATCACATCAAAGTAATTCATATCCCATCAATACATGTTACTGACTTGACTTCTTCCCCGGAGTCCCTTTGCCTTATCGTCCGCAGATCCAGGGCCGCGGCTGTGGCCACATCATGGATTAGGATCTGTGGATCACGTATCAGAGGTCGTAATGGTGGATCCAGTATGGCGGATTCTGCATCGTGCTGGCTGATCGTGATAACAAAGGCAGATCCTTTATCGTGTTGGCATCAGATACTGGTAGTGGACCACGACCGAGGTGGCAGCTGATGATGGATCCTAATGGCGGCAGTGGACAATAACTGTGGACTATAGTGGCATCCGATCTTGATGGTGGATCATGATCTTGCTGGCTGCTGACCATGGACTATGATTGCAGCAGGACTGCTCGATACATAGTATTTCTCCTCAGACACTTGACCATTAATGACATTAATCCACCAATTCACTGACCTTCAGTTATACTTCAAAATGTTTACCCTAATCAATGCTGCTAAAACCTTTATCTTGATGTTCTCCTTTACACTTGACATCCATTGCACTTCTGTCCGTCCTGGGAGAGGGATCCCTCACATGTGGCTCTCTCTGAGGTTTCTACGTTCTTTTTTCCCTGTTAAAAGGGTTTTTAAGTAGTTTTTCCTTACTCTTGTTGAGGGTTAAGGGCAGAGGATGTCACACCATGTTAAAGCCCTATGAGACAAATTGTGATTTGTGAATATGGGCTATACAAATAAAATTTGATTGATTGATTGATTGTAAATTCTACCTCTCCTTTGAAAACTCTCAGCACAAAGATTATATCTCAGAGAAGGTATTCCATCCCATGAAATTTGGAACTGTACCCATAGTTCTTGGCACTTCAAGAGAAAACTACGAGGATCATATCCCAGGCGACTCCTTCATTCATGTCGATGACTTTTCCTCTCCAAAGGAGCTGGCAGAGAGGCTCCTTCACCTAGGCCAGAATACGACCGAATACATGAGATACTTTGACTGGAAAAAGAGGTATAAAGTTGAAAGTTCACAGTTCGGCAGAGACCATGCCTGCAAAGCTTGTCGTTACTTACAAAAAAACAGAGGATACCATGCTAGTCATTCTCTTACCAAGTGGTTCTGGGATCAATAGCACTGAATATAAGAGCATTGATCAAATTATCTTTTAGTTTGGTTCACTGATGAGAATGGGCTCAAGGGAACTTCTTTGGTGAAGGAATGATAATATTAACTGGATTCTAACCAGGACCCAGTATTTCTTATGAGGGTTTTCACCCCTGTCAGTTTGTCTCGTAGAAGGGTGAGGTCTGGGCCATGGAAGAACTCATTCACTTCTGGGGCGATTTTTAATTAAGGGGGCGGATCAAGTAAAAAAAATGTTCACCTTCTCTCACATTGCAAGACAGGGTGTCTTTACAAATCTTTTGTGTATATCTTAAGAAATTGTGAATCTTTAAGAAATGTGAGCCGGGAACAATTGGATGCAGATATGGATGTACACTATCTAAGTTTGAACCAATGTCAAACAGCTCCATGTTGTTGTGGTGGAATCTGAATTTAGATAGCTTGTGAAATACAAACTGCTAAATAAACTTTGTTGAATGTGTCTGTATGTGTATTTTTAACAACGAGGTAACATCGTGGAGATATTAATATATTAAAACTACAGCCAAAAATCTAGGTGTCACATTTGATTCTCATCTGAACTTCAAAACACACGTTAACCAAATCATTAAATCCTGCTACTTTTCTATGAAACATTTCTAAAATCAAATTGGTTCTATCTTTCCCAGACTTAGAAAAATTAATACATGCCTTTGTTTTATCCCGCCTAGATTATTGCAACGCCCTGTATACATGATTTTAAGTTTGTTTTAATAACCTTTTAAGCTTTTACAACACACAGCACACACTGTGGCAGCGTCTCCTGATGTGGGGCAGTAAACCAATAAATCCTGTTCCTTATGTCACGTTTCATTATTATGTACCTCAGTCAGCCCTCGCATTGACATCAAACCTGAAATACCTGATCGTGTTCCACTTGCACAGGAACTATGTCAAAGCTAGCCAAGCGATTGTTGGCCAAAGAAGTTCATAATAAGGGATTACACTGCACTATGTTTGCACATAGTATTGACATGACACGTTTAATGACAGTAATGCCAACAGTAAAACTTTAGCTTGATCCACAGGGCAGCCATCTTGTTTCTTTACTGTTTTGAACAGAATATTTAGCTTCACCTTGAGCTAAAAACAAAGGTAAAAATGTTTTCTTCTTTATGATCTTTGATTAATAATTTTAGTTCATGAATAATACCATTTTATAAGATGCTTTTTTTTAGACAGTAAGAATATGTTGTTGCAGGAACCATTCAAAATGGGGGCTGTGACTCAGGAGGTACAGTGGGTCATCCACAAACCAGAAGGTCGGTGCCGGCCATCTCCCTGTTGCCCGTGCTGAAGTGTCCTTGGGCAAGACATTGAACCCCAAATTACCCACAGGGCTGCAGTGTATTCTTTGAGTGGTCACCAGCACCCACAACCCTGAACAGCAGTGACGTAATACCCCCTTCCATTGAATTGTACCGAGTGCCAGTGCATGGCTGGTGCTCGTGCTGGTTCGGCGCTGGTTCAAATGGGAATTCTTTCAAGCACCAGTTTGCTTTTCCGTGGGCTAGAGCAGGGGCCGGCAACCTTTTTGACAATAAGTGCCAATGTGAAATGTTCTTGTTAATTAGTGTGCCATTTCAACATTATTTTTAACATTAAGTTTTATTATTGAACCACATTAATATTTACAACAGACATGTCATTTTATTCCATCCATATTGGCTATATATAGAACAACACTTTAAAGAAACACGTTTATGTCATTATGATTGCAATAATAAGTCTGTCATTAACCCCACCAACCACACTCATATTCAGAATTGCAAAAGCTTGCTTGAGTCTCATAGTTTTTGGCAGTGGCAAAGACTTTGAGAGAGTTGGCTTGCTCCCATACCTGGACACTGCACGTTCGATTGATTCTCCCTTGTCTGCCTGATCTTTGAAACTCCTCTCGTCTTTGGTCTCAAAGTGGCGCTTTACACTGGACGTTCGGCCACACAACATTTTCAGAACGTAACGTGCACACAGCACCGTCCTTATGAAAAACAGCTGTAGTCTTCTGCCCTTGAAGGCTGACCCGTGGCCCGTGCCTTCGTTTTTTTGGGCTCACGGGCATGCCATCACCAATACACCTGAACGGCTGCACTTCACGGAGATTCATGTGGGAAAATTCGAGCAGTGCCGGCTGGGAGGCTTCTTATTATTATTATTCAGAGGCGATTGGCATCCAGCCTATGGTGCATTACTGGCACTTAGTGGCTGGAAGGTGTTAACATCAATCAAGCTAAATAATACAGGCAACATGACTGTTGGTTCGGGCAGGTGAAGAGACGTGAGGGAAGGAGATTCTTTTTGACTTTTCAAGCCTAGATCTGTTAAGCTGAAGAAGGATTCGCAATGTTCTTGTAAAACAGATAGTTGGCAAATACCTTTCAAACAAGAGGGAGGAAGCTGTTCAACTGTAAACGCAGACCTCTAAACATACCCTGTTTAAGTGGAGTTACTCGTTATGCATCCTGTCCTTTGTTGTCAATATATGATCTACTTGACACATCTGGTGTGGAACAGTGGGAATCTGGAGTCACATGTGGCCACCGCAATAAACCAGAAGACATCATTTTGGTGACAATATTCAAATGACATGACTGAAATTCCTGTTAGACACACGAGACTTGGACAGAGACACTAAAGAGAGGGGGACGTCACAGTCATTATCTACCTGTGCTTTTCTACATTAAGGTGAGACTGTTGCTTCACGTTTCTAGCTTTACCTTAATGGAGTCTCTGTACAATTTTCATACATTTTATAAAACTCACATGTACATTTTAAATTGTAAAAGTACCGAGCAGTTTGGTTTAATGCGCAGAAGAAATTCTGACCGTCTCTTGTAAATTGTGCCGAATAAAGCTGTGATTATTGTTTTTCTTTCTGCTTGTGCGACCCTCTCATTGAGAACATATGGAGCATTTAAAAAAAATTGTTCAAACTGTATGTTCTTCCCGTTTATTAAACTGAAAGAAAGAAAAATCTTTTCCCATTTTGCTTTAGGTGTAAAATCTACTTTGAGTTCAATGTTAGGTTCAATAATGCATTTCTCTAGTTATTAGTTTCTCCCATTATAGTTTGGTCATTTGCATTTGAGGCTTAAAAATGTCAGCAGTCAAAATGTATTATTATATATGTATATTAGTAAATATGACAATTAGTTTTGAGGTAGCTTAAGGAATATAGACTTTCTTGTCATTTTAGTAAAAAGGACATGGAAAGGACTTTAACATCACAGCATAGCATGCGCCAGATTATGGTCTGGAATGGTACATGGGTACGTATGCAACTGGAATGACTTGCCACTTTCTCCAAAAACAAGTCATTCGGTAGTGTTACGTCCCTAAGACGTCTAGGGCATGAGGGACAAACAATTAAAAAACAAACCGGGCCAAAAAGAAGAAACCAGTAGGATGCTTTTAAATGAAACAAGTATTTTATTAAACAACTATAGGGTGAACACAAAACACCCTTCCCAAAAAGGAAGGGGGAAAAGAAACACAGCGAAAACCTAACAAGGAACAATGTCCATGACTTCAAAAGGAACCTTGGAAACAGCTCCACAGCCCGAACGCCAGCGCCTGCACACAGCACGTCCACACGCAGCTTCTCCAAACTGCTGCTTGGCCCACTGGTGCCAGATGACCCCTCTGCTCAGGGTTTTATCGGCCACACCCTGATTCCAGAGTGGCCCCAGCTGTGCCAGTGGAGGTGCTTCAAGAGCAACCCACCTGGAGGAGATGAGAGAGAGAGAGAAGCACAACACGGCACGTAACAGGCAGCCACGTACAACATTTAAACTCCTGAACGATTGACTGAGAAAGGACACAGGTATTATGATAAGGTTTTTTTTGTAAAGAAAATGTCCAATAACACCACCAAGTGGCGCAACAATTACTGCAGGTCACTTTTACAGTTTCAGAAAGAAAAGCTGAAACTGTTAAAGGCAGATTTAGAAGTTGAAAAAAAAGAAGTTATTATATTAACTGATTAGTGGGCTCAAAATCAAGCTGGAGTAACAACCTGTTCATACAGAAATGTTCAAATAAAAAAAAAAATGTTTTCAAATCAAATGTTCTGTCTTCTATAACCAACTCGTTTCTCTCTCCAGAGGTGAGCCATGTCCCTCTCAAGCTGCCAGATGCCTCGTCCACGCCAAATTGGCTTCGGCTGCTTACTGTTGGTGTGTTTCCTGGTAATTTCTTTGACATACTACAAGTCAGAAATTGATATCACTGATTTTAGTGATTATCTGAAGAGAGGCAATCATTCTTGTGTGTGCCCTGTGGAAGCACAGACCCAGGGCTCAAACCCAAAGCGTTCCCCGGAGCAGCACGTGGAAGCACCTACCGATGGTCCCAAGCGGATCCAGGACGTGGAGGTGGACGCTGAGCCTGATACTCTTCTCTTGATTTGGATGTGGCCATTTGGCTACAAATTCGCACTCACCTGCGATATGTTCAAATATAAAGGATGCCGCATGACCGATGACAAGTCTCTTTACCACGAAGCCCACGGGGTTTTCATCCACCACAGGGACATTCATGGAAATCTGGAAAACTTGCCGAGTGAGCCACGTCCCTGGTTTCAGAAATGGGTTTGGTGGAACATGGAGTCACCTTCAAACTGTGCAAAATTACCCGGACTTGATAACTTGTTCAACTTGACATCCTGTTATCGCTCAGATTCACATATCCCAGTGCCTTATGGGATTTTGGTGCCACAAACCTCTGATGTGGAAAGTTTCCAGCTGCCAACCAAGGACAAGTTGGTCTGTTGGATTGTGAGCCACTGGCAAAAGGGGCTAGAAAGAATTCAGTACTACAACAAACTGAAAGAACACATCCAGATAGAAACCTATGGGAAGGCTTTTGGCAAAAATGTAGATGTTCAAAACTATGACAGCATTCTATCTAGTTGTAAATTCTACCTCTCCTTTGAAAACTCTCAGCACAAAGATTATATCTCAGAGAAGGTATTCAAACCTATGAAATTTGGAACTGTACCCGTAGTTCTTGGCACTTCAAGAGAAAACTGCGAGGATCATATCCCAGGCGACTCTTTCATTCATGTCGATGACTTTTCCTCTCCAAAGGAGCTGGCAGAGAGGCTCCTTCACCTAGGCCAGAATACGACCGAATACATGAGATACTTTGACTGGAAAAAGAGGTATAGAATTTATAAGTCACAGTTCGGCAGAGACCATGCCTGCAAAGCTTGTCGTTACTTACAAAAAAACAGAGGATACCATGCTAGTCATTCTCTTACCAAGTGGTTCTGGGATCAATAGCACTGAATATAAGAGCATTGATCAAATTATCTTTTAGTTTGGTTCACTGATGAGAATGGGCTCAAGGGAACTTCTTGGTGAAGGAATGATAATATTAACTGGATTCTAACCAGGACCCATTATTTCTTATGAGGGTTTTCACCCCTGTCAGTTTGTCTCGTAGAAGGGTGAGGTCTGGGCCATGGAAGAACTCATTCACTTCTGGGGCAATTTTTAATTAAGGGGGCGGATCAAGTAAAAAAAATGTTCACCTTCTCTCACATTGCAAGACAGGGTGTCTTTACAAATCTTTTGTGTATATCTTAAGAAATTGTGAATCTTTAAGAAATGTGAGCCGGGAACAATTGGATGCAGATATGGATGTACACTATCTAAGTTTGAACCAATGTCAAACAGCTCCATGTTGTTGTGGTGGAATCTGAATTAAGATAGCTTGTGAAATACAAACTGATAAATATACTTTGTTGAATGTGTCTTTATGTGTATCTTTCACAACGAGGTAACATCCTCACATCCTTCATGACACTTTGTTATTATAATCTTGATTACGGTGGTTCTACATTTCTTTCAGTCTGACTGTTTCCCTCATGCAGTGCAGCAGCATTATCATCAGGTTCTCTACATCGTCAATAGTCTCCTTTTAAACAGATTCTGATTGTTGTCTGTAAACCTCTTTCCTTAACTCTTGCCAGGCCGAACAAGAAGAACAATGAATCAATTGTTTTTTTTATCTTGATTTTTGTTATTAACTAATATTTTTTAGGAGAAGTAAATTTGTTAAATCGGACTCTAAACACGACCGTAATTGTCTGGCAGAAATGCGTGTTAAGTGCTCTTTTTTAAAACAGCATTTAACTTCAACTTCCTAAGACGTACACTTTCAGAGTTGTGCAGTATGATATTTCAGATACATGTACAACCATTTGAATACAGATAGATTTTGAGATATTGAGCCCAGTGAGTCTTTGCCAGTACAGTAGTGAAAGCTCTGGTGCTATCTAGTGGCCATTTTAATATGCCCCAGTAGGAAAGATCCATTCACAAACAGTATAACAAAAAGAATGACTGAATGTCATCTAGCGACCTCATTTTGAGGGTCCTGGTGTTGTGGGGGCTTACTGGGACAAAGACAGGGAAATAAGAAGTAGTAGTGGTCGTAATAATAGTTGGCTAGTAGTAGAATAGCTCCTCCAATTGTTTCATAAAGCACCTTTAGAAGCGCAACATATATTGCTTATACTAGAGACTCTGGTCCCTTTTTTGACACATCACAGTATAGGAAAAGTATTAATATAGTAAAAATAAATACTATAAATGAAAAATACAGATTGTTTCCAAGCATAAATTTTAGCCTCAGGGTTAAATTCAACCAGAAACTGCCTCAGGTTGTATTCATTCCTACATTTTATTTAATTCTATTTATTCTGAAAAGGATCTATATTTTTTAACATGTTTGTCTAAGTGGATGCCTCTCTACTATATTTGGCATAAGTAAAAACTACTTGTTGAAGTAAAATACAGGTCAAATTACCTCGAACAGTTTCTGCAAGTTTTTTCCTTCTGTCCTTTGTGGAATCTCAAACAAATTAACTTTCATTCAGGTATTAAATGGAGCTACGCCTGCGAGCTAGTTCAGGCAGGCAACTCGGGCTGCGCTGCTCCAATCATGTGACATACATCATGTGACAAACCTCACTCTCCACAACCATCTATAATACAACCCCACCTTATCAGGTGGTCTATTTAAGTAGAAAGAAATATCCCATCATCCCCTTTGCTCGCACTGCTTCTGCAGTATTGCTACCAGTTGTTCCAGCCCCTCCACCACCCCAGCATCCACCTGTAGGCTCTGACGGGGCGGGGGGGGGGGTTACAAGTATTTGCACATCACTCCCATCAATCCTGTGTAAACATATGGGGGAGGGACTAAGGTGGAGCCTAGATGCCAAACACTAAACCTGTTCTAATTCTGCAATAAATGTGAGTTGTCTGACTGAACTCTTGTTATTTCATTTCCACCATTCATATGTGATCGTTGTCCTTCGACGATGCAGGAAAGTACCAGCTTGTCGAGCATCAAAGGATATTTTAGACTCTGCGTTTACAGCATTTTCAGATAAATAAATAAATAAACTTTTTAAGAAACTTGTTTTTCTACTTCAAGGTGATATTGTTGCTCTCTTCCTCTTATTCAATGGATTCTAGTGGTGGTTACAGAAGAGTCTGTGAATTGTGCTGAACAAATGGTTAGTTCGTTAGTTCATTTCCTTATAGATTTAAAATCAATTTTGAGATGTTTACAAGAATTTCCCTTTTTACTTTTGAAGCTTGTTTGGTAACACATTTGTATTACATTTTCAAATATTAAATCCTGCAACAAAGCTCCTGCTCCATATATTTTATACAATTGCTTTTCTATTCTATGCTGTTATTTTTTCAAATCAATCTAACCAATCATTCCTCTGTTCTAATCCTTTTATATGTATGTACGGTGGGCAACACTTTCAAAAAATGCACATGCAATTTACATTTAATTCATGTGCAGAACATTTAGGTCCAATTAGGTTTTGTGCACTTTATTGAGAAGTGTGTAAATGGGCTTTCAGTGAATGATTGCAGAAACACAGGGTAGCACTTTCCCAAAAAATATAATACAAGTGCACTTAAAAACTTGCCAGAACAAGTGTACTTAAAAACTAGAATATCTCAGGATGAATACTTCCCGTAAGGCCCAACAGTCTCCCAATGACACCACATTTAAATTCCCTTGATCCTCTGTTTTATTTGGAGACACACCAACTTGCACACAAATATATCAGTCATGTCCACGCATTATTCCTGGGAAATCTGTGAAAGTGTCAGAACAGACACCCTCAAAATGTTAAAGAAAGTAATATAATAAATATTCCTGGTCTGCTGCTTTCTTCAGATCCAATGCCAACATTTAATGGGTTTTTTCTTGGACCATGTCCCATCTGTCCATTAAGTTTTGCAGGAATCTGTCCAGTAGGTTTTGTGTAATTAAACAAACCAACCACCAAACAAAATTAATTTGATCTTTTTGCTTCAGAAAAACTGAGCAGATCTTTTTCTCTTTGCCATTAAAGGTCACACAAAAGAAAGATTATTCAGTGTTTTTTTAATTTGAGGTAATGTTTCAGGTACATGCTGCCACACATAAATAGCAAATTGGTTTCAATTTTGTGGCTCTGTTGGCTCAGGCAGGTGAAGTGAGGATTATTTTTGACTTTCTGACTGCAGCCTCAATCTGTGAAACTGAAGTTTGAATCCCATTGTTCTTGTGAATTGGGAAAAAGACTTTACAGACAGTAGAGAGGGTGAGCTCAGTGAGGTACAGTACATATCTTGAGGGAAGGGGCCTCAGAACCTGTTCAACCTGTCCACCTTAGGCCAACTAAGTGAAGTGGACAGACCATCAACAACTATGTGTTACACATCGTGTCCTTTATTTTCCATACAATACCTAGCGGCCACACCCAGCTGATAAAATGTTTAGCTTTGACCGGAGTCCACTTACAAATGTGGACACTGCCATAAAAACATAAAAAAAAGGCATTTGTGTACATTCAGGTGACCCTATTCAAATGACTCTTGTCAGAGTGACGTGCCAGAAAGGCAAATAAAACCGAGCAACATTTTCTATCTACCTGTGCTTTTCTACACCAAGGTGAGACTGTTTCTTCGTGTCTTTGGCTTTACCTTAATGGAGTCTCTGTACAATTTTCATAGTATCATTTTGAATATTAATAGTACAGACCAGCTTGTATTATGCCCGGGAGTTATTTTATGTTTGTAAATTGTGCCGAACAAAGCTGTGATTGAGAACATACAGAGGAACCCTTATTGAACTGAAAGACAGAAAAAAGCATTTTCCCATTTTGCTTTAGGTTTAAAATCTAATTTGAGTTCAATGTTAGACTTAAAAAGCACTTTAAACGTTTTGAAAACATGTCTGACACCAGTATAAATTGTTAGGTTCAGTAATGCATTTTTGTAGTTATTAGTTACTCCTATTATAGTTCGGTCATTTGTGTTTGATGTACTTGAAAACACACAGTATCTTTGTCCTCTGCTGTTCCTATAGACATGAGCCTATAGTGATAGTCATGGCTGTAAAAGTGTAAGGTGCTTCATCTTACTCATGAAGGCACACATCTTGACACTTTCCTCAAAGAAAAGAACAACTCTTTATTAGATTCTGTGCTTTTATTCTTAGTGCAATAGATTGTGACCAAAGTTTGTTGGAAATCTGGCTTTTGTGTAACAAATGTTGAGGCTTACAGATTTTAGGAGACAAAATGTGTAATGAAGAGAAATTCGATAAAGGCAGGCAGGCGAACAGAAAAGTCAAAAAATAGTCAAAAGAACTGAGCTGAAGCAGGAGGTGAGACTGGGGGAGATTGACGGACACACAGTGGCTGGTGTGATTTGGACAAGCGATATGTTTAATATTACTAAACTTAAATAAACAGACAACCAGCGCTCTGTAGCAGCGGTGACCAGGACTCATCCCCATCAATGATGTTGTCGTTCACAACAACAGTGCCTCATTTGCATCAACATCAGCTTGTCTTTACTCATCACAGCTCAATTACAGCAGGTCACTTTTAAAGTTTCAGAAAGAAAAGCTGCACGTCCAAATTCACACATTCATGTAACTCAGTAGCTGTTAAAGGCAGATTTAGAAATTGAAATAAAAAGTTATATAATATATTGACTGATTAGTGGGCTCAAAATCAAGCTTTAGTAACAACCTGTGAATACGGAAATGTTCAAATTAAAAATAAAACACAACCTTTTCTCTCTCCAGAAGTGAGCCATGTCCCTCTCAAGCTGCCAGATGACTTGTCAGCGGCAAATTGGCTTCGGCTGCTTACTGTTGGTGTGTTTCCTGCTAATTTCTTTGACATACTACAAGTCAGATATCGAGTTCCCGGATTTTAGTGATTATCTGAAGAGAGGCAATCATTCTTGTGTGTGCCCTGTGGAAGCACAGACCCAGGGCTCAAACCCAAACCGTTCCTCGGAGCAGCACGTGGAAGCACCTACCGATGGTCCCCAGCTGATCCAGGACGTGCAGGTGGACGCTGAGCCTGATACTCTTCTCTTGATTTGGATGTGGCCATTTGGCCACGAATTCAATCTCACCTGCGATATGTTCAAATATAAAGGCTGCCGCTTGACCGATGACAAGTCTCTTTACCACGAAGCCCACGGGGTTTTCATCCACCACAGGGACATTCATGGAAATCTGGAAAACCTGCCGAGTGAGCCACGTCCCTGGTTTCAGAAATGGGTTTGGTGGAACATGGAGTCACCTTCAAACTGTGCAAAATTACCCGGACTTGATAACTTGTTCAACTTGACATCCTGTTATCGCTCAGATTCACATATCCCAGTGCCTTATGGGATTTTGGTGCCACAAACATCTGAGGTGGAGAGTTTCCAGCTGCCAACCAAGGACAAGTTGGTCTGTTGGATTGTGAGTAACTGGAATGCGGGCTTCAAAAGAGTTCAGTACTACAACGAACTGAAAAAACACATCCAGATAGAAACCTATGGGTTGGCTTTTGGCAAAAATGTAGATGTTCAAAACTATGACAGCATTGTATCTAGTTGTAAATTCTACCTCTCCTTTGAAAACTCTCAGCACAAAGATTATATCTCAGAGAAGGTATTCCATCCCATGAAATTTGGAACTGTACCCATAGTTCTTGGCACTTCAAGAGAAAACTGCGAGGATCATATCCCAGGTGACTCTTTCATTCATGTCGATGACTTTTCCTCTCCAAAGGAGCTGGCAGAGAGGCTCCTTCACCTAGGCCAGAATACGACCGAATACATGAGATACTTTGACTGGAAAAAGAGGTATAAAGTTGAAAGTTCACAGTTCGGCAGAGACCATGCCTGCAAAGCTTGTCGTTACTTACAAAAAAACAAAGGATACCATGCTAGTCATTCTTTTACCAAGTGGTTCTGGGATCAATAGCACTAAATATAAGAGCATTGATCAAATTATCTTTTAGTTTGGTTCACTGATGAGAATGGGCTCAAGGGAACTTCTTTGGTGAAGGAATGATAATATTAACTGGATTCTAACCAGGACCCAGTATTTTGAATGTTTGTGTGTAAGTAGGATTTAAAAATAACTGCTGGATGGATTTCCCCTTAAGTAAAAGGAGATTAAGTTTCCGTTGCTGTTTGAATGGTTATGCAAGAACTACTGAACCGATTTTATAATTTTTTAATGATAATCAATATTAATGAATTAATGTATATAAGGGTGACATGTGGGCCATGGAAGAACTCATTAACTTTTGGAGCAGATGTGATTTAATGGGCTGATTCAGATTTTAATTTTTTTACCTTCTTTTACATTGCAAGACAGGGTGTCGTTATCTTTTATTAGATACTTTTAGATAGGTAATATCTATGAACAGGTACAATTTGAAGTGGATATGGATATATCTGATCTTAATACATGTATATGCAATATATTGTGAAAATGACCTTTTGCATAGTTATGTGTTCTCCAAGTGCCTTTCTAGCTACCTCCGCCAAGGAGATTATGTTTTCATCTGTCTTTGTTTGTTCACCAGATTGCACAAAAACTACTGAACGAAATGCTTTGTGTTGGACTTTGTTTTGGGTTAGTCTTTCTGGTGTTTGATCACAGATAACACCGTCACGTCCTTCATGACACTTAGCTTAGTCAGTCACCTGTGAATCATTTACCCCTGAACCAGTGTGGATACATCTGCTTTTTTATAGCCTACATTTTTTGTCTGCCTGTGTATGCATCTGCACAGAGTCCAATTTGACAGGCTATTGGAGAGCATGTGAAATAAACAATGTAAAGCACTTCCTCACGTTTTACATATCCATATGTCAAACCTTGTTCATATTGCATTAAAAAGCCGACACCAAATGGATTCTGATGTGCATTGTCTACACATCCAGTATTTCATTTTTAAAATGTTTTTTTGGGGAAACTTGTTTTTATTAACTAATGAATGTAACCTCTGGAGTGAAAGAAGGAATTTGCATTTGTGCATGTTCGTGGGTGTGCGTGTAACAGTGTTTCCTCCGAGTCTGTGCAGACAGCGTGTGTCGAACTGAAGCTCATTATAAAGGCCACATCCTGTGATTAAATGAAACGTCCCATCTCTCATCCAGGAGGCTTCTTCACTTCAGTTCCACACGTGTTGTTAGTAAACAACACACACACACACACACACACACACACACACACACACACACACACACACACACACACACACACACAGATAGACACGCACTCAAACATACACACGATGATGTCACATCCGTAAACAAAGACGTCCCACATGAAGCAGAGCCAGGTGTACCCCCCCCCCCCACACCCCTCTGTTAGTTTGGAATGGTCTCGCCTGTTTGTCCACCGAGCCAGCTGGGACTCGACGGATCTTTAAAGCGCAGAACGGAAAAGCACGAGTCCTCCCTTCGCACCTCAGACAGTTCTAGCCTCGGTCCCTCTTTTCCGGACATTTCGAATGAGGTAAAAATCCGTTTCCTTCCGCACACTCGGTTCTTCTCACGACTACGAGCCAATCGGCTTGGTCGGCAACTTTGTCCACGTTTAGTGTCCTCGCTTTGTCGCGGAGCGTGAAAAACGAAAGGGAGCACGGAGCCCTAACGTCAAGAGTTAGCATTGGAATTAGCCAAACTCGTGATTTGTGTCCCAGTGGGGACGTTTGGTTCAGCAACCAAGACGCCTCCTCTGTCCTAAACAACATGGTGGAGTTCGACATTCAGCAACAACCAAAAGCTGTGAAAGCTCATTTACTGCTCCGTTAGCTCCGTTTATATATTGTTAGCATCCCAATAAAAGGCTCTGTTTGACATGTATGTGGAGTTGTTGTTGTTGTTGTTGTTGTTGTTGTGGTCTGCATCGGGGGATCACGTGTACCCACTGTTTTTATTCGCGTGCCTCGTAACCAAACATTTTCCATGTAGGGGTGAGTGACGGGGAGCTGCAGCCAATGAGGGGAGCAGCCCACGTTTGTTAGCCCCTCCTCCACCGCTTTGTTGACATTATGCTGCAGTCGAATCCGGATCGCAGGAGGCTGTCTTTGTTTCTGCAGGAGTTAATGTAACAGCAGGTCACCTGTGGCAGAGCAACGTAAACCTCCATTGTATTCATGTGCTCTTCTTAGTGCGCGTGTCATGCATTTGTATTTGGCCACGGCCGATAAGGATAATCCTGCAGATTGTGATGATGTTGTTCAACCATCCCATCACAATGATGTATCTTGCAGTCAGCAGTTTATTTTGTATTTAAGATAAATGAGTCAATATGACAAATAGAAAAGGCATATCTCCGCCAAGGGCCAGTAATCCCCTTATGAAACCACATTTAAATTCACTAGATACATATTTTTAAATGACATCTGCACCAAATTGCACACACACACGTATATATCAGTGCCCTGAATATGCTTGATTTTCCATGCATTATTTCCTGGGACATTGGAGGAAATGTCAGAACATCCTTTTTTTCTCAGGTGACTGTGCGACACACTTCTGTTGTAGAAGGAAGCACAATAGAGAAATGTGCCTGAAATGTTAAAGAAAGGGGGGGGATTCCTGGATCTGCCTCTTAATCCATATCAAGATTTAATGGTAATCTGTAATTTTTTGCTAACAAACAAACCTGACAACAAATAAGGGAACAAATATTTATAAATACAACCATTAAGTATTCTCCTATCCGTCAATCATTAAGGTTTTACTTTGATGTGTTTGTCTGCATTTTACTTCTTACTTTAAGTGGATGACAGACAGAGTCCACATAATCTGTAATACATTTTCTGGACTGCACTCCTCCCTTCACTCTGGATAATCTCTGAAAATTGGCCTGCGTTGCTGCGTTGCTGTGACCTAGCTGTCAAGTCTAGCAGATGATGTAATGAATGGGCTTTGGGCCACGGCAGGGGGGTACACGGAAGTTGCACATGACCCGCACCCACCCCCCTAACCTCCTCGAGCTATCTTTAAACCAAAAGAGCAGCAAGGGAGTGTGCTTTCAATTTTGGCAGCAGATAACTGAGACCAGAGACAGGAGCAGGAACACCCAAGGGTCACCCTGTCAGCACGATATGTCTTTGATATTATTAGAAAGGCAGACGCCTGCTTATCTGTAGACGTTACAGTAATCAACAAACATGCTTGTGCTTTTTTTTTTAAAGCTAAGTTTGCTGATTTGCTTGTGTGTTTTTAATGATGAAAACATGTTCATAACTTCCATGGTAATTTATAGTTGGTCTGAATTTATCTCAGTTTGTTTACACACGGTGCACTAAGGTGTTTGTTTCTTTGTGTGGACGACAGACGGCACCGGTGTAACAGGACCGTTGAGAAGCCCACTGTTGTCTCATGTTGCCCCGGAGACACTATAGACACAGGGCTTTGTTAACCTGAAGGAATACAGGCTTTTGTGGAAATAAGGTGCTTTGGTGTCCTGACTTTGCAGATTATCGTCATCCCCTGTTGCAGCAAACAAACGGTCAGAATGAGAATGAGTTTAATAATATGTTGAATCTCGGAAGGTTGCTATCTCTGTTTCCATAGGACCGGCTTGCCAGCTCTTTTATTGTGTGGTGTTTTTGTTTTTCTGTTTACAGCCTTGGCAACAGCAACTATTTAGAAAGTCAAAAATGAATGTGCCCTTATTCACAAACAGTTACACTGTTAAATACTTGGAAAAAGCACAGGTTGAACTAAGGTAGAGTTGAATTTTCTTTGTCTCTCAATATGTCCTAATCTACCTACTTTGTCTGTACATTCTATCAGCCTTTAGCAACACAGAAAAGACTTCTTTGTGGAATAAATTCATGGTTGGTTTTAATCCTTTAATTGGATTTTCTTGGTAACAAAGAATATATAGACTGTCACTAGTTGTGAAAGAAAGAAACACCTACTGACAGGCAGAGTTAGCAAACGTGTTAGGAAATCCAGTGGCTCTTTGTTCACATACTTGTCATGTTGCAGCTATAACCCAAGATGCCTCTAAATGATGAGCGACCCACCTCCACATCCAGCGGTGAGGACCAAGGCAGTGATGTGGAGTCATCGTCAGAACGCTGCGACAGCATGACGTCTACCGGCTACCCGGACTGCTCCCGTGAAAGCTTCACCATCGACGGCTCCAGCAAGCATAGCACGCCATCCTGTGAGTTTGTCTCCGGCACCTCTTTCTCTGGGCTCTTGTCCGTACTGTCCACACCGCCGCCATCATGCAACTCCACCGGTTGCACACTAATTTCTTTGTTTTCCACAGCGAGTCCACCCAAAACCTTAACCATGGATGAAGTCATGGATTCTGCCAGTGACCTCTTCAAACTCAGCCTCGCCCATGAGATCACTGTGAACCGCAACTTCCATCTAGAGCCAGTCAGCCTACCTCAGGACAGGTAAACCAGCTGCCTAAGATCTAGTGTCTCCATTTCTTCTATATTTGATGGTGTTGAGTATATTTCTTATACTGAATATGCATATCAGTTTGTCCTGTTTGCTGATAATGGACAAAACACCCTCTCACAATGTTAAAGAAAGTGGGGGGGACAATGTAATGTTCCATCTTTCCAGGTTTTTTGGTAATGTCGAATTCGATCATTAGAGATTTTCCCTTCAATGTATTATTAGATAAAATGTTTATTCTGATTGTTCTAAATGGGTGTATTTCTCACAGGTCTTTGGGTATTTTTGTAACTCAAAGTAATAATACTATTTGTTTGTAATGTCTGCTTGTATATTTTTAAGTGAATAAAAACTTTAATTACAAAAAAATAGAAAAGAAAAGCTGGTAAAGGGGTCTGGCACGTGACACTCATGGGATTTTTTTATCAGCAAACATGAGATAGCAGAAACACAGAGGCTCCATTATATGGGACCAAACTGCAAGAGAAACAGTCAAAACAATGCTGCAACAACACAGTAAAATAAGAAGTTTAGCACTGCACATACTGTTTGTACATCATAAAGGTGTTTTATCTATCAATACAAATGATAAGTATGCAACCTAAGATCAAGTCAACTTTCTCTATCAAAGTAAAAGAGGTTCAACTGAATTCAGTTAATTATTTTAAGAAAAGCAAGTCTTAACCCTGAAACAGCCTATGGGAATTGGGTAAGAAAGTAAGGGCCTCTCTGTCCCAAATTGTCGTCACTCTGTAAGTTCTAGGCACAAAATTGACCTCACAATGTCTTTACATGTACACACACACACACACACACACACACACACACGTACACACGTACACACGTCCTTTTCTCCTGTATTCAGTGATTTGTTTGCAGGGATTTTTTTTTCTTGTGGAATAAAAGAATACATGTCACACTTCTTGGTGCACCCTCCTTGCCAGTGATAACATCAACGACTGACGGTCATGGCAGCTTCTGACAGATGATATACGACGCTCAACCCTTCATTTCTTTTTGTGTTTTTCAGTTTATGGAAAATGGTTTCAGACAATGTCCACAAAGCTTTCTGGGACATCCTGGAGGCAGAGCTGAACGATGACCCGCCTGAGTATGGCCACGCTATCAAACTGTTGGAGGAGATCCGAGAGGTCAGCATGCACACTATGCTGCTTTCAGACATGTACTGACCTCTAGATATCCTCCTGATATTCTCCTGAAGGGATGTGTGTGAGAACGAAAAATATCCAAATCAGTTGTTCCAGACATTTTCCGGGTTTTTTCCAGCTTTTGCCAGCTCTCTAGTAAATTGTCAGGAGAATGTCCAAGTGAGCCCACGTGAGGATACGGCAGGAAAAAAAATCCAGAGACTTTACAGTACAGACGACTGTGCGTGTTGATGACATTGCAAACACGGGACGGAAGGCTCGTGTGTCCCGGACAATCTCGTATGTGAAAGGCAAAAACTCCAGACTAAATTTTCTGGAGTTCGTGTCTGAAAATGCCTACTGTCTGTTCTTTCCAGCTACACTCAGTAGAAATGCATTTTGCTCTGATTAAAATGTTCACGATGTTTAGTTATAACCATCCTCTTAAGTTTTTTTTTTTTGGTTACATTTTCTCCATCACCTCTTTTGTGACTAAAACACGAAGACACAAATCATGCAAAGTCACAGATGAGTGAACAGATAAATCATTTTCCTCTTTTGACAGATCTTACTGTCATTCCTCAACCCGGGTGCCAATCGAATGAGGACTCAGATCCTGGAGGTGCTGGACATAGACCTGATTCGTAAGCAGGCTGACAACAATGCTGTGGACATCCAGGGACTTGCCTCTTACATTATGACCACCATGGGCAAGATGTGTGCACCGGTCAGGGATGAGGAGATTAAGAATCTGCGGGAAAGCTCAGATAACGTCGTGACACTGTTCAGGTAGACACAAAGTTTGTTTTGAAAGCATTTAAAAACTTTCAAGTGCTAAAATTATACATTGTCTTGACTGTTTCTTTTCATCAGGCAAATTTTCCGTGTACTGGACTTGATGAAGGCGGATATGGTCAACTTTAGAATTGATAATCTGCGACCGGTGCTGCAGAGACAGAGCGTTGAATATGAGAGGGCAACGTTCCAGAGCATCCTGGAAAAAACACCCAGTAAGTAAACAAGAAAACACTTTTCACTCTCATACTTTGTTATTATGTTTGTCAAATACTTTTATAGTATTATAAGCTGCTTTAAGACATGCACTGAACTCTGGGGAGCCTCTGGAAATTTTCTGAAGGGGCTGTATGTGAGCAGCCAGGCCCTCTAGTAAAACTTTAGCAGAATGTCAGAAAAAGCCAATGTGAGAACACAGCAGGATAATCTCGCGAGTGGGGTTGTTGATAACAGCTGTACTGAGTTAGTATGATAACTTTATTCAGATGCTCTGGACCACACCACCTCCTGGATTAAGTCCGTACTGGAGGAGCTGCAGTCTGCCACAGAGCAGAGTCGGGGGAAAGAGCGAGCTGTGCCGGGGCCTTTCCAGATCCTCAATGCTGCCCTCCTCCATATCCTCATGTGGGACTACAGTAAGAGTCCACTGCCTGAGGTAAGATTGTGTTGAATTTGTGTTTTTAAGAGAGAAAGTTTTAGTTTTTTCTTTTGTTGGCTTTTATTCATGTGGCTAATTATTATTCGTGAAATATATAGGTTGAAATGCTTTTGTGGAATAACATTTTTCAAACACCTTACACATAAAACTTTTATCTGAAGGTCTTTTCTAAATGTCTCCTAGGATTCAAAATCTCATCATCGAAAGAACAACAGAAATGTCTGTTTTTAGAGAGTGTTACATGCTGTTAATACGTCTCTGTTAAAACAGTGATGTCAGACTTGTTGCTGTGAGGTTGGGAAACCAAATATTGAGCTTTAAAGGAGCTTGAACTTAGATTTTTTAACTTTGGACAGAGCCAGGCAGAAGCAGGCATCTGGGGGCTCCTTCTAATGTTTAACTTTTACTGTCTGAATCTGTTTGTAAAGACAGTGATCAACAGAAAGAGAACATTACAGACGAGAGACACCACTGTAGTTTAGGCATCAGTTGAGACAGAGAGCCTTGTGTGTCCCCAACAGCTCCAACTGTTAATTTACTCAACACAACAAACTCCATAACCATAAACAAGTGAATTTCCCAAAATGTTGAACTATTTATTTCAGTCTCTTGTCTTGTTTCCCCTTCAGACGTGGATTACAGATGAGGTACGTTTGCAAGAGATTCAATGGAAGCTCCAGCAGTGTCAGGCGGTGAACGAGGTGCTGCTCATTGTGCACAGCACAATCGGTGGACCGATCCAGAGTTTACCCTCCCTGTCCGACCGCCTGAAGAGGATGACCAGTGTGTTGCTGGAAGGCATGCACAGGCCGTCAGTTCACGTTAATTCATCTCTTAACTTATCTGCTGTCTACTTCACATCAAAGAGGAACTCAAACCTTACCTCCTTTCTTCTTTATCTTTAGGGGCTTTAACCTAAAAGAGGCACTAGAGAGCGTCAGTGCTCAGATCTGCTGTGAGCTCAACAAGTCTCTTACAGAGAGGAACTACCCTGCACTGACCCCGGCGTTGCAGGCCACTCTCGCAGGCCAGATCTGCAGCATCACTCAGAAGGACAATCCCATCCGAACTCTAGTTGGTGAGGCAGAGAGAACACAAAACGCAAAATGAAGATGATAACCAGCCAGAAATCGTGGCTGGGATTTTCTAACCTTGTGTCATTCTTTTACTTTCTGTGCAGAGGATCGTGTGCAGCAGTACTTCATGATGCTCATCTGCAATCCTAAACCACAAGCCAAACTTGAACAGGTACCAGCTGGCTTGACTTCCATAAAGCCAGAACTCGCATTGATGGGAGCAAAGTTCATCACCCTGATCAACTATAACAAGAGCGTCTATGGACCTTTCTACGCGGATATCATCAGGAAGGTGATGTTCAGCGGGAGCCCACCAGCAGCAAACTCTCCTCAGAGCACGGCTCAGGACGCCGTCGCCTCCGATTAAAACCAAACATTGGCTCAAGGAGTCTTGTAGCTACTTGATATAGCTGAAGCTAAGGAGGTACCACAGCTGCACAGTACTACTGCTTTGCTCAGCCAGTGTTCTCCAATAGTTGGAGTTACCTTCAGTGTATTACAAATGTAGTATTTATCGCTACATTGAGCAGTGAAGGCACTGCAGTGTAGGCTCCATTAGGTCAACATTTAATGTGAACCTACATCCTTTGTGATCAATGTTCTAATATAGGCTTTCCTATGAGCATCCACAGCTTATACCAGACAATGATTCATATCTGAACCAGAGAGAACCTGCATTGTGAGTTTGTCAGTAGACCATAAACTGTATATAAAGATGGACGAAATGGCAGCCCCAAACATAGTAACTGCAGTATAAGTCATAATCCCTGCCTCCTCCATGTTAGCAGATGTGACATTGACCAAACTAAAAAGTCTACATACACGACAAGTTTCTTAGGATAAATTTTTCTTTATTTGGTTCTGTGAAAACAGGCTGAAATTTAAGGATTGTCAGCTATGACTGACTCACGATTGTTCGAGCGTGTGCAGCAGCGGGACCTCACGACATCCCCTGATGCTCCCTCTGGCTCAAAATGATGTCATTGGTGCAAAATGGCAGCGTTCATATCTGCAGTATTTTGGTTTCATATCTGGTTAGTGGGATGATGTGGAGACGTGTCGTCCATCTTTATTTACAGTCTATGCCATTGTCAGTTTCCTGCTTTGTCAGAGGGAAAAAAGGGTAAAACCTTTGTATGTCTGAGACATACAATAAGCTTTATGCAGCAAAGATGAATAAAATTCAAGCATATATATATATATATATATATATATGTGTATATATCTTAAAAATTAGCAGAGTAGCATTTACCTATGGTTAACTATGACCGCCATTAAACATACCAATGCAAATCATGAGGTAGCCCTTTTTCCATTGAATTAGATTTTGATCGTTCTCCCTTTTTTAACCAGCCACAGAACTAAATATTTCTCTGTTTGTAATCCACTGATATTATGCTATTACAAGTAATTTAGATCTAGAAATGGATATTTGACTTTTCAAATAAGCAGTTGTCTGCATGAGTAGCTTTTTGTTTGGATTTTGTCCTTTTAGTTTTTGCTTGCGAGTGTTTGTCATATGTTTTAATGTTCTACTCTTTTACTTGCATTCTGATGGTGGAATACTTGTTATATTGATGTAGTTGCAATTATTGTTACATTTTGAGGTACCGTCGTTTTTACAGTATTGTTATGTTGTCTGTTGAGGCTGAATTGGTTTTGGAAGGTGCTGAACTCAAAGTGATTTTGTGTCCAAAATTTCCCGCAGACCCAAATATGCTCAAAGAAAAAAGCAATTATGTGCTTGGGAAGTTTTTGTCCTCTGTACCACAGTTAATATAATAAAAAAGAGACACATTTGAAGTTAGTTGTTATGTATTTTACGTGTGCGTGTGTGTGTATGCGTGTGCACATGTCTTAGGGGCATGTGCGTGTGCGTGTTTGGGTTAAGATATGAATTGTGGTTAGGAATGAGACGGTTAAGGATAAAATATTAATTAATTTATTAATAAATTAGTTTGTCTACAATGAATTGAAGTACAAAACCAAAATGCAAAAAACAAGCTACACTGGACTCAAAGTACATAAAATATTCATATTAACATAATATCTGAAATGCTACCGCACAATATATTTACACTCATGTAATAACATTGTAAACATGCTGATAAAAATATATGTATCGTAATTGTCATTAAAAATACACTAACCTCAATGGTTTTCTAAGCAAACAAATAGACATTAAAGTGAGGTATGTGTAGAAACGTAACATTAAATAATAATGCATTATACTGACAGTCTTTACAGTGAATGTATCAGATATTCAAAATGATAGAAATCATGATTTTTGCTCAGAAAATTAGGAGGGAACAACCCATTTGAAGTACATCCTTAACGATTAAATATGGACCAGATTAAATTCTGTTATTTTCTCTAAATGGAAATACATTTTAATTTAATTAATAATAATCTCCCCGTCATTAAAAGTTAATTATTATTCAGAAATGACTTTTGTAACAAGCTTTATGTTAAGTTCATCTGTTCAAGGCCCCTGTTGAGTAAACGTGCTGTCACCATGCAGCACTGGTACCTTTACAGGAAAATCAGGAAAATCTTACAAAACTGCGGAGATTTGATTAAAAGTCAACGCTTTTTACACGAATAGAGTTGTCTAATTACAGATCGTGTGTGTATTCAGCCCGGAAGGATCTTTCTGTGAGCTCGTTTTCTGTTTCTTCGCGAGGCCGACGCGTCTAAATTGGTCGAAACAGATTTAAACGAGCAAAATCAACGATCCGTGAAGGCGGCATCGGTTTGCCCAGTTACAGGATCTCGAAACGCGTGAGCTCATTCGGTCACGTGGTCGGAGTCTGGGCCGTGCTATTGGCTGCCGCGAACCGAGGACAGTTGTTTTTGTTGTGAATCCGGAAGCAGCCCTTCTCCTCGCGCTGGGCGTGTAGTTCAGCGTAAATACAGGGAAACAACGCGTTGTAAACTTTAAAACGTCCAGTCACCTCCCGGATATTTACACTTCAACACACACCTTGGTCGTTCCGGAGAAGAAGCTGCCGGTAAGTATCCACAAGTGGCTTCTGTCTTTGTTTCCTTGCAGCAGGTCTGAAGGAGTGAACTTGTTTAAACAAGTACGAGGAGGAGGCAGGTGTGCGCTGTTCAAACATGTAACCAGACTTGTGTGTTTATCCCCTGTTTCACTTCCCTGTTGTGGAGATGTGACCTGTCAAAGTCCGGGTCCCTCCTAAAAGTTCAAATCGTTGTCAGCCCCATGCAGTAGCTCGCTTGATTCAGATCTGGGACACAAACAATGAAGGTGTCTCACACGATCCAAAACATCATGCCAACATTTCATAGGGATCCGTGAGGGTGCGGCTCAAGCTGTGCTGATCTGACACAGATTGACCCATGTTAAGATCTTTTTAAATACACAATAACAACTTGTCAGACTCCCTGGGACCAGCAGAACTCTGTAAGCAAGATGAGATGTCATCATTTCTTTATATATGTTTGAGGGATGACAAGCAACAAAGGGGCCAAATGAGAGCATCTGCTCAGTGTCTCCCGGTTTACGGAAAACATGTTGTAGTGTACAAAGATATTTTACAAAATGTGGCTCTTTGTAGCAACAGTGTTTAGACTTCTCTTTCCTCTCGGTGTGGAAAATCTTGAATGTATAGATTTACCCCCAAAAGGTTGAAAGGTATATTTACTGTTGTAGCAATGCCTGGCAGACCTTTGTGGCTTTTAGGGAAAATGAAACAGCTGCTGGGAACCAGGCCTTATCACCCAGTGTCCCCACTAATGTTCTTGTGACTCAATGACTCAGTCAGGGTGTGTGAAAAGCATTCATAGAGAAGTGGAGTAGCAGCATGTTATTATCTGTGGCTTTGCAAGGACACGTTCAGTATTTCACTTTCCCCTCATGTGGGCGATTCATCTGTCATTACCCCACGTCATCGTTTTTCCTTGTTTTAATTCTTACTATGCAGTGCAACGGCATCCTGAATGGTCGGTGAGTTACGCAGAGATGGCGCTGGAGGAAGGGGCGCGGAGCTGTCTGCTGCGCTTTCACCACAGACTGGAAGAAGACATCAAACCCTCATACCTGATGGACCACATGATCAGTGATGGTGTGATCAATGGAGACGAGGAGGAGAGGATCAGGACTCAGGTGAGCTCTGGACTCAAGTCTCAACAACTGACGGTTTAAGAAGTGAACTGTCAACTTAACTGATATCTGTGTTTCAGATACTTTACTTTTTAGATTGCTGTATCTTAGTCATGGCAAATCATGAAACTGTTCATCTGCTCAAATGAGAACCCTCAAAGTATCAGCATGTAAAATATATATTATACCGTCCACCTCTCATCTCTACTGTCTCTCTCCATCTAGCCCACCAGAAAGGATCAGGCTGCGGCTCTGCTAGAGCTGCTGCTGAGGAAGGACAACCGGGCCTACATCTCCTTCTACAACGCCCTGGTTAAGGAGGCATATAATGATTTGGCCAACATGCTTCACGATGACCTTCCGCAGGTCTCACAAAATGCACACAAGAGCTCCTCTGATGGTTACACATCTAATGGTGAGGAAGGGGGGACATCGTGGGTGGAGAGACTGGAGGTTTGGAAGTTTGTTTTGTGGGTGTGTAGGTGTCTGTGAGTGTGTATTATTAAACCCGTAGGTGTTATTTTATGCATGTTGGAAAGTTACACCTTTAATATCGATCCCCTTCCTGTTTGTATAACAGTCCAGGCGGTGCTGAGTGAAGGCGGTGTGCCACAGAGGCCTGTGGTGTTTGTCAGCCGACCGGAGCTTTTGAACCGGGTCAGAGAGAAACTCTACCGGCTGAAGAAAGAACCTGGCTGGGTCACCATCTTCGGGATGGCTGGCTCAGGCAAATCTGTACTGGCCGCAGAGGCTGTCAGATACCAAGGTATCATTGAAGGTGAGTTATCTTTAACTGATTCACTGAATCAACACTAATTCACACTAACACTGATTACTCAAGTAATCTTGGAGTGATTCTCATTGTCACTGATGCTACAGTTTCAACATTGTTGCTTAGTCATGAGCTTCGGGTAGCTTCTCACCTCTTTCCCTGTTTGACCTCTGTCGTTTCACTCTCTGTCCCTCTGCAGAGTGCTTCCCTGGAGGCGTCCAATGGTTGTCTGTCGGCCAGCTGGACAAACCAGACCTGCTGGTGAAGATCCAGTCGCTGTGTTTCCGCCTGGAGCAGCACCTGGACACCCAGTCTCTCCAGCGCCCCCTCAACTCTCTGGATGAGGCCAAGGAGCGCCTGCGCTTCCTCATGCTGCGCAGATACCCCAGGTTGTCATGCTCAGATCATCGTGATGTACCTTTTAAAAAATTAAGCAAAACACAAAATTATGAAGAAAATACGATAAATTAAGATTTTTTTTTTTTATTCATTTACTGAGCCATGTGATTTTCAAGGTTTTCAGTAAATAGTGTACTTGATAGCTGCAAGAAGGTCAGATGATATATGTCATTATTTACTTTTATGTACTTTCATTTCTGTTTCCAGTTTATTCCGTCTGATCACTTGAAGGTGTCTATTCTGGATTATTTTTAGATCTCTGCTGATTCTCGATGATATCTGGGACAGCGCGGTGCTGAAGGTGTTTGATATCCACTGTCGGATTCTTCTGACCACCAGAAACAGAAGCCTCACTAACTCAGTTAGCGGTACGCACCCTGTTGTTTACTCTGCTCACTACACATTTGCAAACTTGAATAAATGAAACCGTAGAAATTGTGTACACTGTAATTGTGCTATTATTTTATAGGGGCTAAATATGAGGTGGAAGTGGAGAGCGGACTGGATGAAAACAAAGGACTGGAGATACTCGCTCTCTACACTCAAACTAACGCCCTGCGACTGCCCGAGGAGGCTCGCAGCATTGTCCGAGAATGTAAAGGTCTGTAAACTGAAACACACTGAACATGCAATCTGTAAAAAGTGCAGATATTATTACGTATCTAATTTTGGCTTGCAGATAAAATATACACATTTCTTATGGGGTCATAGAAGGAAACAAAAACCTCTAAATTATGCGCCTACAAAAATCTGACGTAAATTAATCTTTAACACCACCAAAAAATAAAAGCAGTTAAAATTGAGTCCTCCTCAGCTTCTGCCGACAGATTTTGCCATAACACACAGTTGTTGCCCCCCCGCCATAGGCTCCCCTCTGGTGGTGTCCCTGATCGGGGCCCTGCTCAAGGAGAAACCCGACCGCTGGCGTTACTACCTCTGCCAGCTGCAGCAGAAGCAGTTCAAGCGCATACGGAAGTCCTCATCTTATGACTACGACGCCCTGGACCAGGCCATGGCTGCGAGCATCGAGGTCCTGCCTGACGAACATCGAGAGCTCTACAAGGACCTCGCTGTGATCGAGAAGGACGTTAAAATCCCAGCGAAGGTTTGGCTTAAACTTAAGTGTTTCTCTGTGGTCTAGCATTAAACAAATTAAGCATGGTTCATTCTGCTACTTGTAATGGACTCATCTCACTATGGTCCAGTGCTTGGAAAATATCCCATGATTCTCCTCTATAGAAGAACTAAAACTCCCAGTCTTTTCAAAGGTCACACAGGGTAAACCACGTTGTCCCTTCTCCAAGGTGTTGTCTGTTCTGTGGAACATGGAGCCCGAGGAGGTGGAGGACATTCTCCAGGAGTTTGTCAACAAGTCCCTGCTTTTTGTGGACGCGAACAATAAACCCTGCCTGTATTACCTCCACGATCTTCAGCTGGACTTCCTGGTGGAGCAGAACCGTACCCAGCTGGAGGTGACATCTCAAACTCTTTGATTCTTTCTGTTAAGTGTCAATTCAACAACTTAAACTTAAAAGCAGATTTACAGACGTGGTTTTACTATAGAGGTGTTGGTAAGCATAATGCCAAGTGGATATAATTAAAACATTTAACAGTCAACGAGACATCAATTCATATTTTTAATATTTGATTTCAGAGTCTTCACGCTAAAGTGGTGCGTCAGTATCAGCAGCACTACAGAGACGGTCCTCCCATCTTCGGAGACGAGGAGTGTCTTTATTGGATCAGATTTCTGACCTACCACATGGCTAAAGCCAACCTTACCCAGGTAACACACACACACACACACACACACACACACACACACACACACACACACACACACACACACACACACACACACACACACACACAGTTCAGTTGTAAAATTGTATTGTTTTAGGCATGTGCAGAGATTTTTAAGTGTGTGTGTATATATATATATATATATATATAGATTCCAATTCGTTTCATAGCTTCATACCAAAAAAGCTTTTCATTTCTTAAGTTTTTATTTATTCCACACATTTTAACAGTTATATACAAAACAAAGGAACATACATGTTTCTCGTAAACTGAAACAGTTTTTCTCTTTTTCTCACCATGACTGTCCCCATGTCTTTTCTCATGGTGTCTTTCTGTCCAGGAGCTCTACTCCCTCATGTTTTCTCTGGACTGGGTCAGCATCAAGGCCCAGATAATGGGTCCAGCTCACCTCATCAGTGACTATGTGGAGTATGGACCAATTCTGGACAAAGAGGTCAGCAGATTATCCAACTTTACTTTGCATGAAACAAAGTGTGTGTGCGTGTGTGCGTGTGTCTGTAAGTTTTTTACCGTCACAAGACAAGATTTAAAGGGTCAGAAGGTAATGGTGTCGCTCACAGCCCTTCATTAAAATGTGAGCTGTATACTATATAAATAAATATACACGAGTCCCTCCCCTCAGGGAAAATACAAGTTTAGAAGTCCATCTGTCCCTCTTGCCCTCTCCATGAAACTTTGTGAATTAAATAAAAAGTGTGACCATCTGTTATTTCCCCCCCAAAGTTGTTCATGATTATCTCCTTTACAAAGATAAGTGTTTTTGCCCTTCCACATTTTGGCTGTCCCCTGGTCCCTTTCCAATTTCCATCACTACAAGAGAGAGGGCAGATTTGATAAAGGTTTATTTGACACAAGTGAGGACGCGTGGGGCTACGCAACTGATTAACCAGGACGTGCATCGTAAGAGGACATTGTTCTTCTTATAACAGTAATTTAATCTCAATGTGAGTGCATAATGTTTTCATGAGTAATTTTCAACCTCCTCCGCACCTCTAGAGATAAGTGAGTTTATTTATTTTTATAAAAGCACAATTCAAGAGTAACAAAGTGCTTCACTACAAACTACAAATACCGCACTGTGGTTGTATGTGTCCGTCCAACCAGAGAAGTTTCAGTCAACATAATTTATTTTTCCAAATTCATATGACGTCCCTTTGACCGTTGACCACTGAAATCTTACCAGTTAATTTGTGAGGTTAAGTGAACATTTGTGCTAAATTTGGATTCTCACGAGGTGTTAAACATTATTGAAAGACCACAAACAAATTAGAAACAGAAAATTCATGGGTGACAATGATTTGATTCACTCTTGTTAATGTAGAAGCAGTCCTGAAACAGCATTAGAACACCAATAACTTACATTCAGAATTAGAATTTTTATCATGTTCAACAATGACAAAGTTTACAATAGGCTAAGCAAACAACTTAGATAAGAAACAAGGTCAAACAAGCAAGCAAAGAGGATGATAAGGGCAAAACACAAGTGTTAGGGTGATAAATATGGAAAGACTTGTCCAAAGACATTTGTCGTTTTCCATTTAACAGACTCCAGTGGACTTTTTCTTTTCTGTCCTCCCAGAACAGCGAGGTGCGCAGTCAGTTCCAGGAGTTCCTGTCTCTGAACGGCCACCACCTGGAGCAGCGTCCTTTCCCCGACGTGGTGCAGCTCGCTCTGTCTCAGCCACACAGCTCCGAGGTCTACAAACAGGCTCTGCTGCAGGCACAGGAGCGGACCAGCACGGGGAAACTCTACTTTGACTGGCTGTATGCAAACAGTTTTACACGGTGTTTGACGTGTTCTCAAATTATACGTGCAGATCAGATGTATTATAATTTCCTTCTTAGGTGAAAACTGTGAGCACAGTTACACAGAAGAGTTCTGCAGATGTACATAGGAAGATAAAACGCGAATTGTCACATCACTCATTTAAAGTGACATGGTGAGATAAATGCAATCAAGTCAGTCTCATACTTCAGTTGAATGATTTTATTGCAATTTAAATTTGTAACCTGAACATTTTATTCTAACCCTGTCTGCTTTCAAATTGTTATCGGTGATCATGTGTTGTGTGTTCTAGTTTTGACTATTCTTTGTGTATTTATGCGTGTGTGTTTGTGTGTATGTGTGTGTGTGTCCAGGAATAAGAGCAGTGTGGAGAGTCTCTCCCGTCTGGTGATCCACCCCCACCAGGGCTCCATCTACTCTGCCTGCTTCTCCCATGACGGAGCCAAGATCGCCACCTGTGGAGCCAGCAAGACACTCAAGGTATCAAAGACTTGTTTCTTTACGAATATATATATGTGTGTGTGTGTGTGTGTGTGTGTGTGTGTGTGTGTGTGTGTGTGTGTGTGTGTGTGTGTGCAGGAGAGAGATAGAGAGAAAGAAATTGTGAAGGGCAAATAGTTTCCATGGAGACAAAATAGTGGAAAATATGAAGAGTGATCCACTCTTAAGGGCAGAAGTTTGTGTATAAATAAAAAAATGTAATAAAATGGGATTTGTAAAGATACAGAGATTTGAAGTGTTGATCTAGTCCTCGGCAACAGATAAGATTAGGGTCTGATTGTTAAATCTTATGATGATATTGAAGGGTCATATACTTTGGACCTTTGAAACCAGAAGTGAATCTGTAGTAAATTTGTGCTAATGAGTTCAGTCAGTACTTTTACTGCACATATATGTGTTGTAATTGAACTGCTGTAATCGTACCTCACTGCTCAGGTGTTTAAAAGCACCACAGGCGAGAAGCTCACAGAGATCCCGGCCCACGATGATGAGGTGCTCTGCTGCGCCTTCTCCCCGGACGACCGTCTCCTAGCAACCTGCTCTAGTGACAGGAAGGTTAAGGTAAGGAGGATTGTCCATCATAACCAGCAACAATCAGGCAATAAAAATAAAAACCAATGCGAAAATATCTGTATATCATTTGAAACCAGGTTTGGAATGTGGAGCGAGCCAAGCTGCTGAGGGTCTTTGCGGAGGAGCACCAGGAGCAGGTCAACCACTGTCAGTTCACAAACACCAAACGACAGGTCCTGCTGGCCACCTGCTCCGACGACAATGTCTTGAACGTCAAGGTGAGTGAGTGTGTGAGTTCTTCTTAGACACAACACGACCCTTCCTCCTTTGTGTTGGCTGTCCCCTTCTTTCAATATTAGTCTTTGTATAACTTGCACTAAAATTGTAAAATGTCAATATATATGTGAAAATAAGTTATTGTTCTTTATTAATATTTCTCCCCTTTTTCCTGTGTTTTCCCTGTTTCTGTAGGTGTGGAACCTCAACAGACCGTCCTCCCAGAACACCATGTTTGGTCACTTTGAGCCCGTCAACCACTGTTGTTTCTCCCCCGATGACACCTATCTGTCCACGTCTTCTAACGACGGCACTGTGAAGGTGAGTGCTATGAAACTGGATACATGTAAAGCTCTCAGGCAAAAACTGTACTTTTTCGAGTATGCCGTATTATTTATAACATCGGCGCAAAATAATGTTCAGTACAGAAGTCATTGATTTTGGCTGTAAAAAGAGTCTCCTGCTGTCTCCTGGTGGATATGTCAAGAACAGGAGTATCAGATACTAAAAACAGAGAGCATATTTTCTTATGTGATAAGTAGATAAGTTATTTTCTAGTACAAATAAACAAACAAATGGACCTTCTTGGCAGAGGTAATAAAAGATGCAGTCATTATCTTTATCCTACATCTGACCAATGAAATAAGACCTTATAACTTATTTAACTTGCACGATATTGTAAAAGCATCTATTTTTACAGTTAAAAAAAAATATAGGATGTTGACACTTATAGAGATATCGCCAGGAATCACTTCCAAATCTGTACTTTCTCAAAACTCAGTTAAAAAATATACATATACTATATGATGCATCATTTCGAAATGTACAATGCATGTGCAGGTCTTATTCGGTGCTGACATGCGTCTGTGTGTTCTCGTGTGAATGCAGCTATTTCAGGTGTCGTCCGCCAACGAGTGGAAGACGATCAACGTGAGCAGCATGTTTACGGAGAGCGACGAAGCCGTCCTCGTCAAGTGCAGCACCTGGTCTGCGGATGGCAAGCGTATCATATGTGCTGCCAGGAACGGTGTTTTGGTGAGCGTTTTGGAATGTGAATATTATTCAGAAAAGTATATTTATGCTTTCTTAGTGCAGAGATGCATGCCATTGTTCACTGTGTTGTGTTGTGGGCGTCGTGCTCGTCTCAGCCGTACAGATAAATATCCATCACCTCGAGGTTCGGTTCGTCGTCGTGTCATTTCGGTGAAGAAGACAGGAATGAGAGGCTGTTTGTCAGGTTGTCTTTTAGAGAGTCTGAAGAGCGTGTGTGTCCTGGTTGTGAATGCGAGCAGCCCCTCCTCTCCAGAGCTCTCCGAAATCAGTCAGTCTTGTCCTGTCATCGGTCTGTCTGCATCCTCCATGTCTTCATTCATTCGTATTCTGGGAAACGACGCAAACACTGCGGCGCTTGTGTCTCTGAGGAAGAGGAGACTCATGATGAAGTTTGCCTCAGGTTGAAATGTTCAGGCACAAGATGGTACTTCTGCTTTTTATAATCAAATCTGTAGTTTTTGCAGTGATTATTTGTGTTAGTTTGTACTGACTTTTCTTATTGAAATCAACTTTGATTTACAATGTAAGTTATGGCAGCTTTAAAAAAAATGTATTCACCAAGTGCAAGAAACTGATGTGTGTGTGTGTCCGTCTGTTTCTCAGGTGTTCGATGTGGAGACGTCGGACATGTTGTTGGAGATCAAAACGAATCGCATGAGCACCGTGCAGTACTGTGACGCCTGTCCGACCAGTAACCTGCTCGCCATTGCATTCTCAAACTACGCTGTGGAGGTAGAACACGCATACCCTCTCACATACACATTTATATTTAGTGTCTGTTTTTGGTTCTTCTGGTTTCAAAAAACCTCAAATGCCACGAACCCATCGGTGATTGTTCTTAATCCTCCAATTGTGTGTGTGTGTGTGTGTGTGTGTGTGTGTGTGTGTGTGTGTGTGTGTGTGTGTGTGTGTGTGTGTGTGTGTGTGTGTGTGTGTGTGTGTGTGTGTGTGTGTGTGTGTGTGTGTGTGTGTGTGTGTGTGTGTGTGTGTGTGTGTCTTCCAGCTGTGGGACCTGGAGTCCAATAAAAAGATGGCTGACTGCAGTGGGCACCTGAGTTGGGTCCAGCGTGTCCAGTTCTCTCACGACGGATCCCAGCTGCTCTCGTGCTCCGATGACCAGACTGTCAGGGTGAGACTGAGATTCTGCTCCATTCGTGTGTGAACATCCCCCGATACTGTCACTGATGTTATAATTACCTCTTGTGTTTTCCTAGAGAGATTTTTCAGCCCCTAAGGAGGAAATTCTCAGGAATGAAAACACAATTATCCAACCAGGCCACAATATACTGAATACTGAATAAAATTAGCTTTATGTTATTGTTTTTGCACTCGGGTACCTCTACAAAGTCTGAGACCGTATGAGTAGTGTAAATATATATTTGTTGCTCCATTAGGCCTGAATATGCTCGAAATAAGGAATATACAGCTGCTGTATGATTAAAGAAACCGGAGGTCTGTGTCCTCGCTGCGTTTACTTGCTTCAGGCTCTTTCCATTATAACTGAGGTTATATAAAAAAATGTCAACTGATTTGTCCTAAGTCATAAAATAAACAGCCTGAAAACAGTTAAATTAACATAAACAAGGACATGAGTCTGTGGATCTGAGCCGGTTGTTTAGTTGGAAGGTAACAACACTGACCTGAATAATGTAAAACAAGAGCGGCAGACAGAATTTGTTTTGGAGCTGTTAGAAACTAAGAATAACCAACCATAAAATTCATGGGACAGATAAACAGTATATGAGAAACCTATTTATTGCCAATGACTGTCTTTCTCTGCAGCGTAATGATAAACAAATAAGGATAATCAATGAATTAGTAATCATCAATTATGTGAAAATTTGAGACGACAGACAAAGAAAAGTGAAACGCAATTTCATATTTTGCTCTTTTGCTGCACATCCACAACAAATTCTACTCAAGCTTCACGTGTGTTTCTTGTGTTGTAGCTATGGGAGACGAAGAAGGTTCACACCACCTCTGCCGTCCGCCTGAAGAGAGACTCTGACGTTCTCTTCTGTGATGGAGAAATCACCGTATCGGCTGCCGACAACTGCAACAGGCTGCAGGTGAGAAAACAAAGGAGAGGGGTTTGAATAATTTCTAAATAGAGTAGTTTACTTGTTGAAGCAGGATTGTTTCTCTGAGAATGCGATCAAGTGCAGACATGTATGGGTGGTGCTAAAATCTAATATTGGGTTGTCTTGAGCTGCTTCCAGAGAATCTGCAGACATTCTCTGGAGTTCAGTGCATGTCTGAAAGCAGCTCACGTCGATATTCTGTGAATTAAAAACATTACCTCTGTAGCAGAATTAATACGTCATGTCCTGCCTCTGCCTGCTGCACCACCCCTCAGCTGAACACTTGTGTTGTTGTGAACGTGTCTGAGAAGAGAATCTCCTGCTGCGTTGTCCGGACCCAAATCGTGTCTGAAAACAGCTACATAAATCAATGTGTGTCACAGGTACGTGACGGCAAGACGGGATCAGTGCTGTTCCAGTCAGAGGAGCTGTCGTCCAGGATCCGGTGCACCTGTATGTGCAAGCAGCCCTCTGCTGTGGCTCTGGGACAAGAGGATGGAACCGTACAGGTAGAAAAACACATCTTCCCTACAGTACTTATGTTTCCTCTTTTGTTTTTGACAGGGCAGTCAACTTACTTTCAGGGCACATTGAGTCATGAGATCTGACACGAGCACTGTCGCCCTTTTTTTTTATCTGTCCTGTCAGCTGCTCACCAGGTCAGCCTCTTTCTTTCATCCCTCTTTCTCTACACTCCTCCTTTTTGCCTGTGATTTGTTCTCCCACTCTTCTTCCCACCTGCTCTCAAGTCTCTGTCACACACTGCTCTTTCTTTTCATCCCTTCTTTTGTTTCCTTTATCTTTCCTCTCCGTGCTCCTCCGCTCCTTGTCTTTGTGGTAAATTGTTGTTTGCAGGTGGAGAAAGGAGTCCTAGTCTGCTTGGTGGTACGGTTTATTGCACACAACAGCTCATAGAAGCACAGAGGATTGGTGATTTGAGTTCCTAAAACTAGAAGAAAGGAGAAGTTATAGTTTTTGTGCAATCAAGTGATGCTCCCAAAATACGCAACAAAACGTTTATATCGTTGGTTAGAAATCCATTTTCCTGTGAAGTAAAGTTCCTCCTTTTCTTTTCCTGCGAGTGTATCAGTTTGTTTTTCACTCACTGTCGAGCCAAGACTTTTGCACCAGTGGTGTTAAAGAGTAAGAGAAGACGACACGTCGCTTTTATTAAATTTAACTGTCTAACAAAAGAAAGAAGCTGCACCAACATGCTGCAGCCTTGTTGTATATCTTGATCACTTAAGAAATCCTATAAGTCAAATTACAAATTGAATATTACATTAATAATTTATACTTAGTCACTTACCTCCAACACTCAGTTATAGATTCATTCTTAGTGTTCTTAATCCTGAGGAAGTCTGTACTGCGTTTGCTGTTGTAGTGCCCTGAGCTAACACCAGAGGGGGCTGTGGTGCTACATGGAAGTGGTACTGACTGCTGCAGTGGGAGGTATCCAGTTCCTCTTCCCTCCTCTGGTCTTATTCACCATCAGTTTACTGGAGAGAAAAATGACTTCATAATAATTCATGAACTTCATTCACAGCTGCTGGTGTCTGACATACCAGCTTTGTTCTCTTAATATAAACGTTGAAGTCTTCATGACACACATGCAGGAGGAAACAGAAAGCCACTGTTTGTTTCTTCATGATCGTGGAAGTATGCAATCGTGAGTGTGTGTCTGTGTGTGTCTGTGTGTGTCTGTGTGTGTTCTGTACCAGGCAGCTGGGCTGACAGCTAGTCAGGTACTGTGGACGGTCGGCGGTTATGTGTTCGAATATCAAGTGTTGTTTGTGTGTTTGTTAAATCTGTTAAATTACTTTTCCAAAGGGTAACAGCAGAATAGGCAGATTGTTGTTGTTGTTATTGTATGTGTCATCAATCAGCGAAGCCTCAACACTGACCACCAGACATGTTTACTCCCTTGGCAGTGGTACTTAAAACAAGTCTTTCCTCCGGTTTTAAACATATATATATATATGTGTATATATATTTACATATTTTTTGCTGAACACCCTCTGGAATATTTGCTCACTTCACCATCCCAGAAAAGCTGCATGTGTGAAACCTGCCCAAGCGTTTTCTCTCGGGGTCTTTGAATCTCACGTCTCAGTGCTGAGAGCTTTAGGAAACCTGGTTGTCGTTCCCCCGGGCTTGTTCTGCTCAGACAGTTTAACCTTGTCCACTGAGATGTAAATATTTCAAACATCACAGGTCTGTACTTTATACTGTCAGAAATACAGTTGCTCTGCTGCAGTGAAGAAAATGTTGTGCTGTACTTAATAAGTTTTATTCCATTTGCAGGCGACTCTGGTTGGAAAAACAAGTCATTTTCTATAGAAGTCTGAGAATGACTAAAAACTACAAAGAGGCTCTAGAGGATGTTTTTCTCTGCTGCCATGTTGCGTGTGCGTGTGCGTGTGTGTGTGTGTGTGTGTGTGTGTGTGTGTGTGTGTGTGTGTGTGTGTGTGTGTGTGTGTGTGTGTGTGTGTGTGTGTGTGTGTGTGTGTGTGTGTGTGTGTGTGTGTGTGTGTGTGTGTGTGTGTGTCTCTCAACTGACAGAAAAATGAAAAATATTTATTTAACATTTACTTTGACTTTTTAGTGTGGCCCAGGTCCCATCTGCTAACATGGAGAAGGCAGGGTTTATGACCTATACCGCAGCCAGCCACTAGGTGGTGATTACAACTCTTTGGCTTCACCTTTGGGTAGCAAGTCTTCCTGGACCTTCCCTGGGTCGTAGTGTTTGCATCCCACTTTTTTGAAGAAGTTGCAAAATCTTCCAACCAGCATCAAATTGCCTGGGACAGAATCTCGAGGGCTGTCAGACCCTCAGCAGCTGCTCCCTGCTGTCCCGACTGGACTGGACACACTTGATGTGCTTATCACCATCAAGCCAGCAGCCGCACCTCACCTCTCCCCTCCTCCAGCCCTCCCCTCGAAATGACAGGAGTTTTTTAAAAGGAAACTCCGGGGGACAGTTTTCCTCCCCGAGTATAAATCAGCCATCACTCAAGGCTTGCAGAAGTTCTCGACACCGGGGTCGAACCTTACGTTACCTAAGAGTGGAGCAGCTTACAGGCAGTTTTGCTGTTTACTTATATTTGGGTTCTTTCTTGCAGGTGTTGGCGGTGCCCTCTGGGAAGCTTCTGGCCACTCTGCTGGGACATACGAAGACGGTGCTGCACTGCCAGTTCAGCCAGAACGGCCAAACCCTGATCACATCCTCCGAGGACACCACCATCAGGGTGTGCGGCTCTTCTTCTCCTCCGTTTATGCTGTTTTTGTTTCTCTCTCTCTGTCTGCGTCTGTTTGTGCTTCTTCCATTCATCACTCTCTCCCTCACCCCACCGTCCTTTTCTTGCCTAATTCACGCCGTGTTCTTTTACCTCCCTCCCCCAACCTGCCTCCCATTTCTCTTCCCTGCTATTGATTATTCTTCTCTCTCATCCCCATTCCTCACCTTGAGTAAAACCGTCGCTGAATCGCTCATCCCCACAGTGCTTCACTTCTCTGTGCTTTTCTCGCCTTCCCCTACCTGTAGCACTCTGCCACCTCTTTTTTCCCGGGCCTCTTCACCTCTCCCTTCTTCATCCCCCTCTTTCATCTCCTTTGCCTTCGGCTGCGTCGCTCTCGATAACTCTTTATCTTCCTCCCGCTCTCGTTTTGACCGGAACTGTCTATGTTTGTGTGTGGGTATGTGTGTGTACTTCGGCCCATTACCCTCTCTCAACCCCCACCCTTCATGCTCTGTTGCTCGTTTCCCCCTTTCCTCTTCCCCCCTCTCATCTCCTCCTCTTCATCTTTTCTTTTCTGCCGACAGACCTGTCCACTGCAGCACTTCCTCCTCTCTCTCCCCGACAGCGCGGGGCCTCGTTCCGTATTCATGCTGCAGCTTCCCGCAACATCCTTTTTCTCGGGCCGTCCGCTGCTTATTCATAAGCTTCTCAAATTTATGCTGTTTGACGTGCGCTCGCTCGGAAATGGAAGTGTGGATTTAGATGTTAATGCGGACGCAGAGTGAATGTAGAGAGATCTAATGACACTGATGTTAGCCGGTGATGGATTATAACCTTTGGACACATGACAGAATCTATTCGGAGGAAGAAAAGGGGCGACATAGCATAAGGGCATGATAAAATGATCTGGATGATGCTGTTTGCCCTGGCCTCATTGAGCTGAACTCTGATCTCGACTCATTCACCTGCCTGCATGCTGGCATAAAACAAGCACTATGTAGACCAGTGTGATGTTGCATTGGCATAAATTCTGCACCTGAGACACCAAAAACAAAACTTTTACAGGACAAAATGAAATACTGTGATCTGCTGTACCACAAGCAGTGTTGTACAGTTTCTCCTGCACTCAGAAGCACACTGATGTATTACCTCCCTGTGTATGTGAGGCCGCACTGCAGCATCTATAGCTCCCTCCCTGTCGTATGATTGGTGGACGCTACATGGCTGCGACGCTCTTTTTCTCTGCTTCTTTCTTTGCCACTACTTTTATGTCCTTTTCTATCTACGTGAATATATCTGGAGACTTAAAGGAAAAGTCTGGTGTTTTTGGATCCAGGTTTTTTTCATCATTATTGTGTCCTTTCGTCTGCCAAGGCTCAATTTTAAATTCAACCAAGCTGCACCAAATTACACACACTCAAAGATCAGCTCCCTAAATGTGGCTGATCTTTTTTTCATCAATGTCTGTGAATTATTCCCTGGGAAAATGGTGAAAAATACCCTATCTATACTTTGACTTTTTTAGGTTAGCCCATGTTCCATCCACTAACATGGCATCTCTGCTGCCCCCTGTAGGTGTGGAGGTGGCAGTCTGGCGAGGGCAGAGTACTCCAGGGTCACAAAGAGCAGGTCAGGTGCTTCTCTTGGCTCAACAGCTCAGCGGCAGACACAAGACTCCTATCCTGGTCCTACGACGGTACTGTCAAGGTGACGCTCACACACACACACACACACACACACAGTCACACTCAAAACAAACAGCAAGAAATCAAATATTGAATCATCTCTGTCTTCCTCGAGGTCTGGGACATAGAAAGTGGAGAGAAGCTGCAGGACATCGACACTCATCAGGGAGCCATTCTGTCCTGCCATGTCTCACCAGACGGTTGCTTGTTCGCCACCACCTCTGCTGACAAGACGGCTAAGGTTCAACACACTCTCACACACACTCGTAGTCATTTTTATAGGATGAGCCATATCTGTTGGTGCTGCCAGTAACAAGACGACCTATTACACATCAACATCTTCCCTCTAGCCTTCTTCCGAACTTGTTACTTACAGCACATTGCACATAGACGCGTTGCTGCGGGTGATGTCTGAGGCTAAAGGCTTCACCAGCAGGGAGGCGAGGGACCTTAGAGACTAAAGCGTGCAGCAGCGAGAGCGCCAGGTCTGGTGAGTTAGCTGCTGGTCAGCCGGTCCTTCAACGCCCACATTCTGTGATTATTTAGTCTGACTAAATGGCAGAGCCCGTGGACCTGCTGAACCACCAGCCTGGCAGATGGGCTGACTTGCAAACTGACCCACTTCGCTGTCTGGTTGTAGTTTTTGCCAGGATTCTGTTCACTAACACTGCTGTGCTCGACTTTGGCCTGACTTTGACCGACTCTGTAGGCTGGATATTGCCGTTTTTCCCCAAACTGCTCTTAAATCATGGCTTTTCCTACTCAACGCTGAACTGCACTGCGACTGTATGCTATTTGAAACTGGCTTCTTCTCAGTGTCGCGGGTTCAGTGTTAGATTCGTGTCTCTCCGTCTAATATTCAGACACGGATGACAACTTGTGTTTCTGAGTGTCCAGCATAGAAGAAACAATAAAAAAGCTGCAAGCAGTTCATCTCCAGCCACTGCCACCGAGTTTCACACGGGAAATTTGGGTTCGGTCTTCCTGTAGACTGCAGCCACTAGGTTGCCGGCCAACCTGGCTTCTGTCGGTCAATGGTAGTGAGAGAGAATGTGTGTTTTATGGATTTGGCAAAGACGATAATTGAGCTTCGTGTGTGTTTGTGTGTGTGTGTGGCTGGTTAGCAGCCAGCTACATAGTCCATGCTTTACAGACCGAGGGGCTTTGGTAGCTCAAAACAAACACGCCCCCGGTCTCCATCTATCTCGAGGTCAAACCAAAGCGCTTAGCCTTGAGTGTCTTTGTTGAACACCACAAAAAGAGAGACAGTATGCTCTTCCGATTATCCCTCTTCTTCCGTCTCTTTTCTCCTGACCTTCAGATGAATGGGACTTTGTGTGCAGACATAGTTAGCCGGCTGCCAAATGAAGGGTCTAATTATGAGCTGTGTTATTTTCTGTGCAGAACACGATGCAACCAGGTCAGGATGAAATACGGTGAAAGCAGACTAGGATGGAAAGAGAAAAGACGGCAGGAGTAGAAGAAATAAAAAAGGGAAAGTCAAAAGAAGTGAGGGAATGACAACAGCGGAGAGTGGGAGAGTGCTCATTAACAGTTGCATCGTTCTTATGCGGTGCTCTAACAACATTAACTCTGCATTTGGCACAATTATATGTCCTGTTATTTCCCGGTAAACACTTCTGTGTTGGTTTTTCTAATTATACCTCATCCACAGTGCAATATCGCACTCTTTCCAAGAGAAATCCAGCCAGTTTAGATGCCCTGTGTTACAGAAATAGGTAACCTAGTCTTATTCTAAATGGGTTACGATGGGATCAGTCGCTCCCTTTAGTTCTAGTGTGACTTTTGTATTAACAAAGTCGGAATATGACCATTTTCATATCATTTTTGAAAAAACTAAAGTACTTATATCAGTTTTTTTTCTTCATTATCTTTTGCTCTTAGTTGTGGCACTGTGAGTCCTGGCAGTGCCTCCACACGCTGAGCGGTCACCAAGACTGTGTCCGAAGCTGCAGATTCTCCTGGGACAGCCGATGCCTCGCGACTGGGGACGACAACGGAGAGATTCGGGTGTGTGTTCAAATCAATTTATTTCTTGCTATTGAGCCCTAAATGCAAAAAAAAAAGGTGACAGGTAGAGGGAGGGAAGAAGAATGTTTACGAGGAAACTGAGGGAGCGAAGAGAAAAGTGGACTGATGGAGGTGATATGAAAGAAAAGATATCGGGTGCAGGAAAGACCTCCTGCCTCAAGAGGCGAAGGAAATGACTCAGGCTGCCAAATTGGATCCCAAAGGTTTTGACATTGGCACCGTTCGTCCACTAACAGAAAGTAAATGAAAAGTTAAACTGTGTTCAAAGATGAAGACGAGGAGAAGTCGCCAAGCTCCGGTTGGCCTTCGTAGACCGCGTCAGTCAACACGGGGTTAATGCCCTTGAGTGGCCTCCGGGCTGAACCTGCTCCGTTATCCAGAGATGGCCCAATCCCTCAGATCCAATTACATAAACCACACCGAAATCTCACCCCTGTTTCTATGGCAACAAATCTGAGTCATTCAGCACAAAGGCATGCCAAGAGTTAAATATAGCCGTACATGTGATGTGTCATTGTCAAAGGCGCCTGGCATCTGAACACTTGCATAACAGCTGCAATATACGTGATTTTCTGCACCAGGGATCACCAACCATCATTTCGTTATGGTGCTTTGTGGGTAATTTCTCATTTAGGTTAACACAAGGTTCATTCGTGACTCATTTGGTGTCTTTCTGGAGCTCTATGAAGTTCATGAACATGCTCAGTTGCCATGGAGATGGTTTGGTAATCATCACTTGACCTAAGGTTGACATGTTGGTCATATCTGATGCAAGAGACCATCCTTGAACAGAGACACCGGTTGCGGTCTACGTGGCCCCGGAAAGAGGCGGTTTTCATGGATGAGAGTCTGGCCTACAGAGGATTTCCGTGATCGGCGCCACCAGCCTGTCCAGAACTGCAGTTGGACGTAACGAGAAAGTCGTAATGCTTCTTGGTTTTTCAACATGTGTCCTTTTAGCTGTTTGGTTGATTTAAAAACTTGATTCTCAAGCATCGGACGTCTCGTCGCTTGCCAGCGCCATTACCTCTTTGAAAAACTGTTGGTCACCAAAGCGCAGTGAATCCTGGGATAGGTTGGGCCAGGAGGGATCCACCAGTTGGAGCCTTCATTTCTCAGAGAGGAAAGGACGCGTTCTCATATCATGACCACCTGTATCACATGATCAAAACAGTTGAGTCAAATGAAAACAACTGAACCATCTCACTGGCAACTGAGCAAAATCCGTCCACCTCAACATGTGGCTGAAAATCGAGTTAGTTCATAGGAAGGAATACATTTTTATAAAACCTTTTATTTTTCTGACAAATCTTTAAATACCATCACAGCTGGCATCTTTGTCATTTGTTAGGGGAACTTTCCTTATGGATGGTTTATAATGTTTGGATTTTCACAGCTCTGGAGCGTCAAAGACGGCTCCTTGCTGAAGATTTGTTCGCGGGACGGTAAAGACGGCATGGACTCTCTCCACGGCGGCTGGGTGACTTGCCTGCACTTCTCCCCAGACAACTCTCTCCTGGTCTCGACTGGTGGCTATATCAAGGTACGATAACACAGCAATCCTACTGTTAAGATCCACGATGTATTCACTATGAGGAGTTGAAGAGAACTAGACTCCAGTCACGATGTGGAAACAGGTCAATTATGATCTTGATATCTGAATACAGGCAGTGTATACATGTATGTGTGTGAGAGGGAGAATCCAGGTTGAGTTGATTTAGAGATGTTCAATGTGTCACAGTATCAACAACACAAATACTGTGTGTCCCAACATGCACCGGTGATATATTACCTAGAGGACTGAACTGCATCGGCTCAGGTTTATATAAAAACGCTCGATACCTTGGAGAATGATATCAATGCCTCTTTGTGACGAGACCACAATAGTGTGTGTGTGTGTGTGTGTGTGTGTGTGTGTGTGTGTGTGTGTGTGTGTGTGTGTGTGTGTGTGTGTGTGTGTGTGTGTGTGTGTGTGTGTGTGTGTGTGTGTGTGTGTGTGTGTGTGTGTGTGTGTGTGTGCGCGCGCCTCTTATTGCTTTTACCTTTACAGGAGATGGGGTCACAGAGCGGACAGCCTCAGCTGGGCTCTGATTGGCTATTTGCTGGGCAATGATGTAATCCTCAAGAGAGAGCAGTTCTGATCGATGAGGCTTTATATCTCAGATTAGTGTGTGTGTGTGTGTGTCTTTGTTTATACCTGTGTGTGTGGGTCGACAGAGATGTTACTGTTAAAGTCAGTGATGCTTTTCTTCAGGATTTTTGTGGACAGACACACACACATTAAATCAGAAACTTGAGACACTGGCCTGCTCTGATTGAAGCACTCGTCCGTCACTCATCGTCTTAGTCCTCCGTTACATTACCACGACAGCCATGACTATTCTGTTAATCAGCTTCTAGATCACTCCATTCCTCCATTGCGCGGACATTTTTGTGTCCTCCTCAATAGAGCATGCAGACTTGAGGAATCAGCTCGTGGATGTGGGGAGCAGTGAGGGATTATTATGCCTGTCTTAAAGGATGAACCCCCGAGTCGGGAGCTTTGATTGATTAATTGTACTGTGTGTCGGCTGGACAGCTACGAGGGGCCACGCTGTCCGTCACAGTAATTACCGTGACAGAGTGTGTACCTCTCGTATAGCCCCGCTGAGTGAGGCAGCACGATGATAATCTAACTGTCAATCTGTTTTAGTAATCTTTGCCGGGCGTGTCTCCGCGCTCGCCTATTTTACAATTAGCTAATGTCCTGAACAGAAAACTTGGTAACTGCGTTGCACTGACTTGTTAGTTCTCCCATGTTTCTGGGCTGCAGATATATAGATAAAAAAAGGGAGCAAGAATACCAGCGTTGTCAAAAAGAAAATCATGGACGTCAGTCTTGGAAACAGGCTTGGCAATCGTCTGAACATCCCCATAAGGGTCTTTGGTTTGTGTTTATCCTCAGCTGGTGAAAGGGAGAGATTTCGTTAGGGAGGATCAGTGGGATTGTGTTAAATGTGCCTTTGAATCATAGTTGTGGACTGATTGATATTGAAGTTTGGCTTGGATACAATACAGCCCCAGAAAGCTCTGAAAAAATGCCTTTACTGAGAGTTGAAAACTTCTTTAGTTTTTCATACTTAGAAACTAGAGGTTAGAAATCATTTTTTACCACATATCTTGATATTAAGATAAAGGGTCAGGTTTAAAATACAGATAACAACATAGATATAGTATCTCTTTGGTATAGCATACTGTACATGTGTTATTGAACGATGCTCATGTTGTCTTCATAGTCATGTTACAGTAGCAGACTAATAACTGAACAAACTCACGTTGAGACTCACACTTCAGGTCTAAAGTTTTCGAACACCTGCGTTTTTACCTCCAGGAAAAAACCCACGAACGTTTGGTGCGGATTCAACAATTTGTTTTTCAACATTCTCCCTGATTTTTCTCAATGAATAATTCATGGATCTTGCTGAAAGAAAAATCAGGCATGTTTATAGGACTGATATTTATGAGTGTGTGGGCAATTTGGTGCAGGTCCAAATAAAAAATCTGGATCTAGTGAGTTTGAATGTGGTTTCATGAGAGGACTGTTGGGCCTTGGCGGAGGTTAAATTAACATAATTTTGTGTCTCGGAGTTTCTGAAATTCAAACAGATAACAGATAAAAAATTGGAGATTTTAAAACCATGGAATCATGGAATGGGAGATCATGGGGACCAAAAAAGTCAAATGTTGCTGCGTGTTTTTTGACCACTGCAAAAGAGGTTTTACATTCAGCAAATCAATGCTAATATTGCTCTGTGTCTGCCGGATGTTAAAAAAGGCGTCTGTTTGCCAAGATGTTCCCCATAACAACTTTATAAGGTTGTGTGTCAGTGTTGTGTTTACATCTTGTTGTGCTGCCACCAAGAGGCCCATCAACAAACCTGATTTAAAACACACGACAAAAGCAATGAGTACCACACGAAAATGGGAAATATTCTGTTCTTACAACGTGTGATGTTTCATTGTGTACTATAGTCCCAGAGCTACTGTGTTCAATATTATTTTGGAGATGAGAAATAAAGAGACTCAAGCTCAACTTTATTAGACAGCAAAAATAAACAGTAATCCACGGCTCTAAGCTCCAGTAAATTATTATGCACACACAAAAGAATTTGAAGGCAGTCACAAATCCGTTTTATGGACTTCTCGTAAATACTGGTGAGATAAGAACATTGTGGATTATGTGTTACCATAAACACAGCCCCTCGAAGCATTGTTTGTTTAATTACTATGATGATAATTTTATTAATCATAATATAGATCAATTAAAAATCTGTTCTACAGCAGATCCATACACAAATAAAAACAAACCGTATAGTTTATGTTAACCATCATTGCAGTGACAGCGTTCCTGGAAGAGAATAACTCGGGAAAATAAACAAAAACGAGCAGAGAAGACATGTTTTTCTTATCATGATATGATTCATTGGAGGGTTTTCAGCTCTGAACATCAGAAGCCCTTGTGCACAATGACTCAGTGTGTTGCTGTTGCCGTTAAATGGGATGATGTTGTCATTGGTCGGATAAGAGCAGGAGAAGTGACAGCAGGCGCTGTCTCCCATGGTTCTCGCTGAGTCAATCAGTTGAAATGATGTAACACGACGCTCGTAGCAAATCATTTTGCCTCTTTCTACTTTTGTCTTTGGCTCCACATATAGAACGAAGCTTGTCTTGTTTGTTCCAGTATTTTTTTGATAAACTCATTTCTGTCAGTACTTCTGCCCTAATCAGCTCTCGAGCTACTTTTTTTCAGCCTCTCTTCTTCTCCCTGTGTTTCACTCCCTCTGCCTGCATGGTCGGCTGAATGGTGTGAATGTAATTAAAAGCAGCGGGCTGTTGTGCGGGCTGTGTGCTTGCCCAGTCCCCTGTTGTGCGTAGTTACCTGTGCAGAGTGTTTAATTAAACATTTCTCATGCTCCTCATCACCAGCGTTTCACTTTACACAATAAAAACACAACGTCCGTGCTTGTGTCGGTGCATTAGGTAAGCGTACATGCTTGTGAACAGATAAATGTGTGTTTTTTTTGTGCATGTGCGTCAGGAGGTGATGAAGCGGTGCTTACTGAAAGAGGCCGTTATATCCGACACTGATTCCCATCAGTCCTCTGTCCTTCTGCTCCACATCCTGCTAGGAAATACCTGTCTCACACCTGGCCTTGATGTAGACGCACACTACCAATGACACACGCGCACACACACACACACACACACACACACACACACACACACACACACACACACACACACACACACACACACACACACACACACACACACGGACACACAAACTGTAAATGCTGATGAGTCGATCTGTCACAGAGGGATCCAAGAGGGAGGCAGCAGGTGTGAAAAGGCTCATCCTAACTGCAAGAACACACAGGCCCAGCAGCCCAGAATAATTCACACCAAACTGTAACAAAGACACAAAAGCACGGAAAAAAATTATCACTTTCTACTAAAATTGACCATAGACATGCACTGATACTGAAGATCCTGTCAGCACCTCCCGTCTTCCTCCGTAAAGTCCCCGAGTAAAAAGTCAGCAGAATGTCTGAAGGAGCCGATGTGAGGACACAGCGGGAGATGAACCGCAAGCAAGTGGCGTGTAAATGATGTTTCCGACACGAGACAGACGCAAAGATGAAAAAAACTAAAAGATAACAAATATCTCAGGATGAAAATGTAGTGCCGTACTCGTAGAAGACACAGACGAAGATGTGGAGAGAGTTCTCCACACGTCGCACATCTGTATTTACAGTCTATGATAATGACACATCTTTCTAATCGTACCTGCTTTTTATGCTGTGAACAGTTTCTCAGATTCTAACGTGTCTTTAATTAATCTTAATCGATATCTCTTGGGTCTACTTCATTAAGCCAGCTGTCTGAAGTGCTATCTCATCAGCCGGGATGTCGGACCTGGTCTGAACTGTTAATCCCCCTGTTCCAGCTGGTCTCTGACTCACTGATACGTTCATCATTCTGCTGTTCACCTTGTGGGGAAATCTGTACGGGGGAAAATAATAAGAGTCTGCTTTATTCAGACCACTGATTTGTTTGGTTCACTTTGAGCAAGGCACTGTTGCTTCAGCCGCGAACAGGCTTGTGAAGGGCAGTTCGTACGACGTGTAGTTTGACGTTTTGGGAATTATTATGAGCTGTGCTGTTTACTTGAGCACTGTAGTGAACCTCCCACGGGTCATATGCTAGTAATAAAATATATATTCACTGTTGTGGAAATTTGTGCCAACTGATTTACACATCAGTACTTTGTGATCATGTGACATCCGGAGGGAGCCTCGTACTTCCTCTCAAAGCACAAAACTACAAACACTGTGTCAGATGTGTCGGCGGCTCTACTTTATTTATGCCAGTCAGTCGGGACTTGTGCGACCCGACAAGCGGATGAACTTCTCAGCAGCAGAGTGCACAGAGAGTCCCCACTCATAACGCATATATCACCTGGATGTACCTGCAGATCTCTGAGGATGCAAATGATGTTGTGCCGTGAAATAAAATATAAAATAGAGGGTGAGCAGCACATCATTTGTTTACGTTTTACTTTTTATCTAGTTTTTCCATCTTATTCTATAACAGATCATTCCCTGCAATGCTATGTTTCTAGAACTGTTATTGCCAGCGACTATTGATCAGTGTAAAGGCTTGATCACCACAGTATTTCACACATATTTAAATATTTCTGTGGCATGTGGGATGTCATGGGTGTAGAAAACATTTGCGTCAGTGCCCTCTGAAGTCATGACAGCTGCATGTTTGTGCACATGCACGTGCGCGTCCTCAAGACACAGGAAAAACAACCTGCTCTTCAAAATATTGCTCCACAGAACGACTAAAGGCCAAAAAACCCAACAGGATACAAAAAAAAGATAGATACAATTTCTCTTCTTTTGTCTCCGAGGCTCTCGTGCACACGCACACACACACTAACCCCCCCCACGTTCGCACACTGACATTTGTAATACACACTCACACTTCCGAACAGTGTATCCCCAGATGGATGGGAGTGTTTTAGATGATAGTTCTCCCCTGCCACCACTGTTGTCAGACATCACTTATCAGCCGAGACTGTGATGGAAGAGAAAGAAACAATTTCACCTTATCTCACCTTCCTACCCTTCCCTCGCTTTCACTCCCTATTTCTCTGCCTCTGTGTTCCCACCAGACCTCCGCCTTCCGCCGTCTCCTTCATTGTTATCTCTCGGTTTCACACCGTACTTTTGTTTTTCTGTCTCTTTCTGTCGTTTTTCTTCATCTGTCCATTTTGGTGACCTGACATTTGAAGTCTTCCTCCCTCGCTGGAAGTTGGACATTTTTCCGTTATCACACTCAAATCCCTTTTCACCGTGATGCTGTTTTGATGCCTCCACGCCTTGAGGGAATTTTCTCAAATTAGGTATAAACATTCACGTGGACTTATAAGATGAGCCCAAATACTCAGTGGAGGATGTCGAGGTTCAACGACCACACAAAACCCTTTCTTTCCTTGTGAACGCGTTATCTTGAGAAGGCCTCGAGAGAATCCGATCAAATTTGGCACAAATGTTCACTCACAAATGAACTGATCAGATTTTAGTGGTCAAAGGTTACGGTGAACATGATATCTCAAGTCTCCACTTCCCTCAAATTTTGACCAGTTGTCACCTTGGACTCAAAGATCCACTAATTAGATTTCAGTGGTTAAAGGTCACGATAACCTAAAACAAAAAGCTTGTACTGGCTGGTGGAGGCATTCAACAGCAGGGCAGTAATTCTATTTTCCAGCATATCTGACTAAAGCTCCTTCAGATCAGTTGAGATTGCTTTCACCCAATAGGTGTTAAGTCAGCCTCCCGCCTTCCTTCTCAGCCTGAGCCATCATCGTTTAGCGCGTCCTAATGAGGCCTCTGCGGGGCAATGAACTATTACCGTCAGTCATCAAGCCAAGCCAGAGTCAAAACGAAGCGGGGGGGGAGAAGGAGGTCTGGGATGAACGTAATGAAATGAAGGAGAGAAGGTTGATCTGACCTTCCCTCAGGAGATGTTTGATGGACGGCCGGATCTGTCAAAGATCGAGAAGCGCTCGGTTAGCGAGGAGCAGCTGAAGGGAAAGGATGGAGAGTGGAGAGAAAGAGCAGTCACCTCTGAGGGATTGATCGGGTTATCAAGCTGTCAAGATTTTTGTATAATGATATTGGCTAAGCCCTGAGTAAATGTGTCTCCATTTCCTTTAACGGCAGAGCAGATGTTAGGGTTTTTGATCAAGGCTGAACATCAGTCAGTCCAAGTAGCGATTCTTATTGCTCAGGCTGAAGTGATGTTGCCTGTAGGTGCCTCTGCCTGAGGTCTGTTTTCATTTCCGAAGTCATAAATATACATTTTTTTGCAAATGCAGTCTCTAATGGTTGAAAATAACACAGCAGGTTATTTGTAAAAATAAAAATGGTATTTTAGATACCAGGGGGTTTGTTTACCGGTGTCTGAGCAGAGAGCATAGAAGAATCCGGAAAATCCGTTTATATAATTGATGGATTTCTTTTCGAGAGTCACTGCCATGTTTTAAGATGCTTGAAAATATATAAAACACAAAATAGAGAAAATGGCATCTTTGAGAAAATGCCATGTGATCAATTTAAAGGAGACATATGATTTCAGTTTTTCTTTCCTTTAGTGTGTTTTATGTTATTTGTGTATGTCTGTAGTGAAGGGAGCTCCTCTCCCTGAAAACACTGAAACTCCTGAAACACCTCGTCAGTAGTTAAGAAGTTAGTTAGAGTGGTTGACCAATTACAACTGAGTGGAAAGAGAAGCTGCAGCAATGGCCAGTAGAGGACAGGGATGTGATTCCCTAACATTAAAGCATGTAAACCTTTACACGTAATAACACAAACTCAAACTATGAACCTGAAGATGAGCTTTATATGTCTCCTTTAAAATACTAATTTTGTTATTTCATTTTTCACGTGGGCTGCATCTCGAAACATGTAGGACTCTGACCCTCTCCTAGCTAAAAATCAGTTCCTTGATGTGAATGGCCAGTAGTAGCCAAGTCACGTTCATTTTATTTATTTATATATTTATAAGTTTCCCTTAAAGAGTGATGTATTGCATGTGACAGCCTCTATGATTAGTTTTAATTTGACAATGGGGAAACCCCCCCCCCCCCCACAAACCTCTTGCTGGTGGGAATAAATGAGAAAACTCTGGAAGAACAAATAAGGAAGGAACCGTCTTTCAGGACAGAAAACTGTGGATGTAATACAGCAAAATTCAACTTTCGTTTGATCTCCTGCAGCACTTCTCAGAATATTGACCCCTTTGCATTTCTCTTGGATATTATTGCAACCGCACAGACTAACCTCACCCGTCGGCTTGTACTTTCATCCCTGCACCGCCCTCCCACTTCCTTCAAAGTTGTAAATAACATTCTGACAACTGCTGTCTTCTGAGAGGACACGTATGTGTACGACCCAGCGGAACGAAGCCACCGTGTTGGTTCCAGCAGCACTCGCACTTTTGATTTCATTCAGCACGTTTCTCTCGTCTTTCTGCCGTTTCAGAAGTAAGCACCCCGCAGTGCTGTGGCAGCGTAGCAGCAGACCTACCTCTAAAAATAACTACACACACTCACAAGATGCAAAACAGCCCCTGAAAGTGCATTCATCTTTTTTTTTTCCATAGTCCATTGTTCTATTTTTCCACCATCTCTTTTTCCAGAGGTATCAGAGGTTATTAAAAAAATGTAAATCTTATAATTCACACCTTTATTCCTCATGTGGTCAAATCACAACCAGAGTAGATGTAGTTTACATACGTCCTTGACATCCTGCTTCGGCATCTGCATTTCTCTCCCTCACCGACGAGACAAAGCGGGAGTGAAGAACTTTGAGCGAGTTGAGCTCAGAACGAACTTGGCCTGGATTCTGTGCTCTTGTTGTCAGGCTCGGGGTACAAACACAGGCTGGTGAAATATTTATCCGTCTCTGGGAGGCAGTTGTTTCCCCCGCGCTGCTCATTAAGCCGGGGTTAATTGTGTCTCTCACTGAAGAAGTGAGGGGCCTGTGTGTGTGTGTGTGTGTGTGTGTGTGTGTGTGTGTGTGTGTGTGTGTGTGTGTGTGTGTGTGTGTGTGTGTGTGTGTGTGTGTGTGTGTGTGTGTGTGTGTGTGTGTGTGTGTGTGTGTGTGTGTGTTGTGCACCAATCACACAGAGATGAGTTGAGGCAGAGTGGAGATGGTAGAACAGTGATGGAGGAGAGGATGGAAGGAGATGTTGTTGGTGTATTCTCTGTAAAATGTATTTTACACAGATAAATATGTTTACGACATAAAAAACTAAATTTACAAATCTGGTCAATTTCATTACCATTATTAAATCATTATAGTATTACTGACAGCATAATACAAGAGCAGTATTTGGTACAAGTTCGAATGCACCTAATGAACGAACTTCAAACTTTATATTATCAGAGGTGAAGAATGCAAACAAATGAACCGGTTCAGTTTGAGAAAACTAATTTTCTTCAAACGAGTATTTAACCTAATAATCTTGATGTAGGCAGGAGAGACGGACAACTATAAACTGAAGGAAGGAAAAGTAAGTCAGTAAAATATTAAATAAATAACCTTTCCCACATTTCTATGAGGACAACTTTTATCTCGTATGTTTTTATACCACCTATAAAGTTCTAACACATCTTTGCCTTTCTGTGGTTTTAAGGGCTGAGTTCTGAGAGCGAATGAAAGGACTTGACTGAAAACACCAGTGCTTTGTTTATCTGTAGATCTCCATCTATCCAATCCATCAATCCAGATTTCCTATTAAGCTCCCACTCTGTACTTCAACCTCCTCTCTCTCTTCATTATTTTCCTCTTTTTCCCGCTCACATCATCGTTTTATTCCCTCTTTTATGTTTCTGTGTCGCTTTTTCTTACTCCCCAGCTCCTCTTCACCCCCCCCCCCCCCCACCAACAGCTAATATTTTCTCTCTGACTTTCTTCTTTGTTCTCTCTCTCTGTTCTGGATTCTCTCTGACAAATCTGGGATCTGCCACTTTCGTGCAAGCTGTAAGGATTGACAGAAAAGAGAGAGGTGTGTGGGAGAGAAAGAAAAATGAACGGAAAGAGGAAAAAAGTGCTTGAAAGAATGAAAGAAGGAAAGAAAGACGGTGTGGGGGAGAAAAGTGTGGTGGATTGTCTGAGCATCAATATTTCAGTGGACGGAACCTTGGATGAATAATTCAAACTCGATGTCACACTGTTTCCCTCCCAGCAGGACTTTTGGCGCGGTCTCAGACGCACAAACACACGCACACGCACGCACGCACACGCACGCACACACACGCACAATCATTTTCTGAAACGAAGGTGGCCTTACAGAATCGCCTGAATCTCCTCCAGCTGGTCCCCCCCCCCCTCTTTAATCCCCCTCCCCTCCTGCCTGCTGGTCGTCGCTTGAGTCTTTATGATTTTTTATAGAGCGTAGAAACTGTACCTATCCCCCCTGGACCCTGTCGGTGAGCTATTTATGTTCGAGGGAAGATTAATTACTTCCCTCCACCCCGTCTGAAAGATGCCACCGTGCGCTCCCTCACACACACACACACACACACACACACACACACACACACACACACACACACACACACACACACACGGACAGGTATTTCCGTTATGTAAGCGCTGCTGACTTTCCATCAGCTGGTCTCAATAAGCAGACCCATTTAGCCTCACCTGAGCTAACGCTGAGGGACAGTCGGAGGAGATTCGCTGCCCCTCAGCTGTGAGCTGGATTGAATCGGGGTCACACACACACACACACACACACACACACACACACACACACACACACACACACACACACACACACACACAGGCAGCCCTCGCGGCTTCCCCGGACGTGATTGTGACCCCTGTGTTTGTGAGCTTGATGCTGAGAGGGAGCTTATCTGAGCAGGCAGAGTGTTGTGGCTTTACAGATAAGGGGTCGGTCGCCCTTGTTGTTCTGTGCCATTAGGTTTGTGGTGTCTTTTTACACCGTGACATCATTCTTACAATACAACAAACAAGGGTCCGAATATTCTCGCTTTAACGTTAACTACGCTCAGAAAGACGGCTGCTTTGCTTATCCTGCATCTGTTTGGTGTGCAAACAGATGCAAAGACAAGATGCAGAACCATGACAGGATATTTATATTTAAATACTTTATATTAACATCGGGAGCCGGTCACCTCTACGAAGGCCGCCATGGTTTTTTACAGTAGTCCAAACTGGACAAACTAAATATTTTGAGTTTTTTAGGCAACTGCAGGCTACCAAAGGTTCTCTGTCATGTTTGGAGGGGGAGGGTGAGGTGAGGGGTATTCAGCTGCAACATGCAACTTCACCACTAGATGTCACTATGTTCTACACACTGAACCTTTAAATAGCAACACTGCGTTAATTTGAAAGACACTAAACAGAAATATGATATGAACTCTTATCCTTTCGTTTCTAACTGGTATTAATTAACGAAGGAAAACTATTTGCTGTTTTACGGAATAATCTTCGTAATACTTTTAACCTTCGTTTGCTGTATGAATTCTAGATTGTAATCGACACACTAAATATAAGCGTGTGTCATTTAAATGTTAATTCATTCATGTCCTCTCTATATATATATATATTTCCTCTTGGCCCCACTGTGTCTGTTCCTTACATTAGTATTCATGTAATGTGCAGCTAACGTTGTAGCAGCCTCATTTTCCTGCCATTCTTCAAGTTAATTTCAGCAGCCTCAGCACAGACTGAAGCCAGGATGCTGCGCTGGATGTTTGGAAACACAAAAAAACCCAGAGATGGTCACACATAGACACGGTAAACACACCCGGGGGTATTGTCCTCTCGCCAGCAGCGTGCACTGTACAGTCATTTAGCGTCTACGTGCTCCACTGGCTCTCCCATAAATCAATGGTCCCCTAGTGATGCTGTTGATATCAGCACATCAGCCATCTGCTCCGAGGACATGTGCTCCGTGTCACATACATAACACTGCTCTGTGTTCCCATATGAGACACAGGCCCTTATGGAACCCGTCTCGCTGTTGTTATGATGAATGTGTTTCCTTTTTCACCATTTACAGCATCTCCAATCTTCATTTGTGTCTTTGTTTAGTGCTCGTGTGCCCTCTCTCTTTTCATTCTCTCTCCTCTTCCTCGTCTTAAATCAAAGAAATCTGACTTCTTCTTCATTTCCCCTGTCCTCCCCCTCTCGAGCAGATCCATTAATATGCATTCCACCCAGTCTGGTCTCGTCACCGTCCTCTGGTGTAAATGATTCAACACAGTGGTTTTCTGGACGTTTCTTCATCGTAAATCCAGTCTCACTCGGAAGCTAACGTAATTTTCGCACTTTCTGTCCACACGTTTCTCTCCTTTCCACCATCAGTTGACTCTTTCAAACATTTACTCTGCACCAGCTCTCGTCTCCACACATCACATCTCCCTGTTAATCCTTTTGTCTGTCAGCAGATTCAGTCTTGTTGTTCCTCGACTTTCTCTCATCTGTGCTTTTTTTAAATTCTCTATTTTCTGTATTTATTCATTTGTGTGTGTGTGTGTGTGTGTGTGTGTGTGTGTGTGTGTGTGTGTGTGTGTGTGTGTGTGTGTGTGTGTGTGTGTGTGTGTGTGTGTGTGTGTGTGTACGTGGAGGCATCTGAGTATTATTTCTTTGTTTGAGCTGTCAGAGCTTTGGCAGCCAGCAGCCAGTTTCCCTTCCATTCAAATGCAATCACAATTTGGAGTCTCATTCCCTCGTCTCATAACTGCACATCCTGGTTTCATCCCTCCACCTGTCTATCGATCCCTCCTTCATCACGTCTGCGTTTCTTCATCAAGCCACGTGTCGTACTCTCCTCATCCCTGGATAGAACAACACAGATTTCATTTATAATGAAAGATCCGTACAAAAAGAATATATGTTGCTCTTGCTTAGTTTTTCTGTCAGCAGGATTATGCAAAAAACTACTGAACGGATTTCCATGAAACTTGGTGGAGACATGGGTCAAGAGAGAACTCATTCAATATTAAGCAGATCCAGACAAAGAGGTGGATTCAGGATTTTTTTTTTTATCACTTGCTATTTATTCTAGGAATAAGTCACGGATCTTGACTGCTGGGCCTTTTACTAAGAGCAATTCTAGTTCTGTCTTTAAACTGGGGCTGATATCTTGCTCTAGGTATCATAGTGTGACCTTTAAAAATCCTTTTCAGATATGAAATAAAAACTTACCATTATTCCTCTTGAAAAATCATCCATCTTAATTTGGCCACTCTTTACTTTACAGGCCCCGTATTTTCCAGCTTATTCCCTTGGAAGCTTTCCACATAATTGGAGCTAAAAATGAAATTACATTCAGCTGAATTACAAGGATCTTTTCAAAATAGGCAATTTGGTGTAAGTGAGAGATCTATGACGCCTCATCCCCTGGATACTGGAGACTAATACAGATCGATCCGGTGCCTTGTTTGTTTTGCAATAATTATTCAGAGCAAGAGGAGGAAACAATGATATGGTAAATACATTTATATGCATGTATTCATGTATATATTTGTGTGTGCAGTGACAGAACACGAGCTGGGTGAACGGTTGCTGCAGCCCTTGTGAATATTAATCTTACTATGCAGATGTTTTGCAGCTGCTTCTCATCGTGTGTGAATCAGAGTCCAGTAATCTTCAGGACCACCAAACACTGATTTGTGTTTATTTTACGTTCAGTCTCTTTATGTTTATATTTACGACAGAAACACAAAATTTAATTTGTGTTGAAATGTCCGGTTCGCTGTCTGGTCACATTTGGCCTCGAGGGCAGCAGAGATTTAAATAGCATCGTAGATTCATCACGGTGCCGTGCCACCAAGAGAACTAAACTAACAGACGTTACGTAAAGCAGCTTTTTACATTTGTAACAGTCGATTGAATGTTTCCTGGTAGTGAGTCCAGTATTTCTAGCAGCGCCTGGTGTAAAAGTATGTTCCTCTGTGATTCCTGGGTGATTCCAGGTGAGGAAGCCACATGTATGAGGAGAGAATTGATTTCTCTTTACACAGTGAATTATTAATAACGGGTTAGCCGTCCTCTGACTCTGACAGTTACTTACGAGCTATGTTTTTAAACAGAAGATTAAAAAAAGGTTTATTGTCGGATCTGAGTTGTGTCAAAGTTGAAAGTGAGCCCCCCCCCCCCCACACCCCTCCTGCCAGGTTATAAATGATTGACTTGATGTGTCTCTGATGATTCATCCCAGTGAGTTGCAGCTTCAATGGAAAGAAAAAAGACTTTAAACTGAGATTAAACAGAATCACTCAGGAAAACTGCTCTGGGTGTGGTGAGTGGGGGGTGTGTACGTCTGTGTCTGTGTGTGAGAGTGAGCCTGTGGCCGGGTGAGAGTTTGAGTCTGATAATATTATAATATTAAATCCATCATGGTCTTCTTAGCAACCAATTTGTCTCAGGATCTGACTCAGATCAGACACTACTTGACTTCTGCCATTATTCACCCGTCACAGAGCAAACGTTGAAGTCAGCATGAAATTCGCGCTCAGTCGCTCGTTACAACTAGAGCGCACGTTGTGACGTCATTAGAAGCTGTCGCAGGTTGTAAAAAACTCCATTCTAGTCGGAGTCGAGTACAAACATGACTGCAGCGTTTATCCTCTCATCTACATTTTTCCAAGAAAACTAATTTACACATTTCCCAAAATGTCCCAACAATATTTAGAGAGTGTTTCATTGTCTGATGTTTTCACTGTGTTTGCCTGTGACCGACTTGGACATTATAAACATTGTTGACTTCAGTCAGGTGTTGATTACGCTGCCCAGACTCTCTGCAATAGTTTAATGTCAGTGCCGAGCTTTAAAACACTCTCGTTCTTATTTCCAGTGGTGGGATGTGGAGCGAGGCGAGGCCCTGCAGACCTTCTATCCAGCCGGAAGCGCTTTGAAGAGGATCCACGTGTCGTCCGACTTCTCCACCTTCGTCACCATCGACAGCATCGGCATCCTCTACATCCTCCAGAGGGTTGTATGACAACGACCACGCTGACGACAAAAGACCAACCAAAAAGAAAAGACACAAACCAACCAAACAGAACACGTTGAAAAACAGTAGTTCTTATCACACAGATGTTTCTCCAAGTGTTCATTCTTTTGGTTTCATTATTGTCCAATGGGAGGAAGTGGAGACACGTTGTCCATCTCTACTTTATATACAGTCTGTGTCGTGTAGACGCACCATGAAAGGTTCCTGCTCCAGCCTTTCTGTTTTTACACATCAAGACAAGAGATGCACAGTTAAAGTTTTGCTGCCTAAAAAAAAAAGACAAATCTCTTCTACAGTGAAGAGAAGGTGCTTAAAAAAAAGGCGACATGTTTACTTCCACCAAAACCAGCAAACCTGTAAATCACGTCTTAGATCTTTGAATCATTCATAGCGAATAAAGAGATAAAGATCAACTCAAATGTGAATAAATGTTAATCCATATCAGCAGCAGGGCTGACCGTTGTTGCATGCGATGAGTGGTTTTCTGCTCCACCGTTGTAATTGATACAAGCTATTGTCTGCCGAGTCGTGCCGACCCACGCGAAGTGGCGAAGTGCATTTGACTCGCCTGTGCTGTTATGTTCTATTGACTCTTAATTTTTTTTTTTTTTATATCTGTGTGTGAGGGTATGTTTCTGCATCGGTAGTAAAAAAATCATCTGAGCCTTTTGTTTACACTGCAGCCTCGGCCTGCAGGAGAATTCTGCAGCTACGACAGGATGTGTACGTTTTTATTTCCACGTCCACCAGCATGGCTTGAACGTCTGCTGCTCAGCATTAAAGTTTGATTAGCGCGGTTAAGTTTTAATGAGCGCTCATTTAAAATCAAATCCCTAATCTTTTGAAAAGACTGTGAGTCTGTTTGTACATCCTGAATTTGTACTTTAATCAAAGGTAAATGTTTTCTATAGAAGAATCGCACAGGGTGATTTATAATTTATCATCAGATTTCTACTCGCTAAAGTTAAAAGGCAGATTTTGTGCTTTGCTAGTATTGTTTGTACCAGTTCTTTTTTTAATCTAAAAACCACTTTTTAAACATTTTTATCTGCACGTTTTCTGAGCCTCTTCGTGTTCCGAGCACTTTGACGCAGGAGTTACAATCTTTCTCTGAGCATTTGGCAATTATCGCTTTGTTCAGACAATTAAGAAAATAAAATTCCTGTTCCCTTTGCTGCAATCTATTAATCTCAGGGGACAAGAACAAGCTACAAAGCAAGGATGAGTTTCAACATGTATAAACAATGCTGTCGTCATTTTCACGTCGTGCTCTTCCTCGTTGGTGCTTTTAAAGCCGCCGTAAATTCAATCAGCAGATTTCCTCCCCGTGTGGAGGTCTCTGTCAAACGTAAATGTTGAGATATCGACGTGTGCTCAGGATGAATCGATGCTGTGATACTTTGTGGTGCAATGTGAGTGTAATTTATAACAAATTAAATTACATACACCATGATGTTGTTGTTGTGTGTCTGTGTTGATCTGGTCACCTCCCGACTCTGAGTGATTTAATTTCATGATGCCGTCTGTGTGGAATGATTGTGAGTCCTGCACTCGCGGACATCCTCTTCCTCCTCCTATTTCTCCTCATCTTCCTCCTTTATCTCCTCCTTGTCCTCTTCTCCCCCCCCTCTTCTTCCTCCTCCTCCTCTTCCAGTGTTTCAGTGTTTAAAATATTATCCAAAAAGGTTAAAAAATAAGGTTTTCTTATAGTTTATGTAATTAAACAATAGACAAAACATGTAATTGTGCTATTCTGCACTGTACAGTAGTGTAAAAAGAGGACGTTGATTGTGTATAATATCAACACAGTTCAATGACTTCTTAATAAAACTCGCTGTCTTTCATCTTCATAATTTGTTCCACTGTTTGAACCACTGAGCTATTTTCAGACGAGGAACTTGTCCAGGAAAATGAAAAATCTCCCTCTTTGTTTTAGTTTAGTTCTGTCGTCTCAATCGAACCCTTCAGAGACGAGTCATCGCTGTGAATTCTGGGAAGCAGACGGAAATAAATCAAAACATCTGCATCGATCAAGCTCGTAGGGACAGTTTCAACAGCTGCCATTCTGCTGTCGTACCCAGTGTTTGACAGATTCCTAACATGTTAATTGTTGAGAAGCTTGTCTCCTGAAAGTCGACACAGGCGGTTGTTTGTCATTCAGCGTGTGTAGTATTCCACATGTTAATGTACACACGATGGGCGAGGACAGTGTGGACTACGATTCATAGTAACAGCTGTTCACATTAAATGAGGTAATGTTTAATATCTGTCATCACATCCATCAGCCGAGTTTCATTAAACTTGAAGAACACATATCCAGCTTTGAAGTTAGTTATGGATCAGTCTAGTGTGATTCATCCATCCATCCCTTATCTGTAGCTCTTCTCCTTTGAGGGTCACAGAGGGGCGGAGCCTGGTGTGAGGAAAAGATCATTCATTAATTCATTCATTCATTAATCTGGGAAGTGGAGTAGTCTTTCTTAAGCAGGTCCATGGCTACAACTTAGATCATGTCCTCTGTATCTTTGCTGTGGGGTTTAAGGCAGTTTACATTCAACATTGGTGGATATTTTATAGGCTGGTTCCAATATTCATTATTATTTATCCTTTTTGTAACTTTTGATAATCATTTTATGAAATTGAACTGGTTTTATACCAATCAATTAAAAGTTATATCCCATGACAAACGTATTCCAGTATAAAACCCCTGTATCTAAAAAAAAATGTATTTTCTTCACATTTCTTTGTTTGTGTTTTTACTTGCTGTGTGTTTGTCTCATATGTTGTGTTGTTACTGATTGTTCTGCATTGTCCCTGTCAAATAAATGAAAAACGAAGTTAAACAGAGCACAAAACAAGGTAACAGCAATTGTGCATTATTTATATTAATCACAAATTATTTTAAAAAGTGTTAAATACTAAAAGTACATTCAGGGACTTAGTTTAGGCAGATAAGATAAAAACAAAGTTGCACTACCTCTCCCAGCCACAGGGTGACACTGTTGCACAAACGCGGTGAGGATGACCTCCGGTTGAACTGGAGAACTCAAGGTTCTAACTCATCTGTTAGAACAACGATGAGGATGGTGAGAATAAAAACGACCAAGAAGCGGTGGAAGGACGGTTAGCAACACACAGACCGTTAAACATGCTAGCTGGCTAAGCTAACCCTCCAACGGCTAACAAGCTAGCACACCTGAAAAGGACAAGATGAAAGCCCCGGGTTTAAAGGTCAGACTTCTTATGTTGGCTCATGTTTGTGGAGTGAATGCTAAGCTAATGTTGCTGTGGCTCTTTCACGTCAGGTCAGTGGCTTTTGTTCCTGTTCAGCTCTTTATGATAAACTAAACTAAACTAAACTAAATCAAATCAAATCCTGTATTGATGGATGCTTGTGAAACCAGTAACAGTGGAAGGTCATTGGATGTGTTGGATTTCTGTGGCCAGACATGAAACATGGATGAGCCGAGCTTCAGGCCTCTGTGGTTTATCTGCTGTTGCTAAGAAGTAAACACATAAACGAACAAAATAGAAATGAATTGTTATTTAAGCAGTTTGTAAGGAATATCTTGACTTTTCAGCTGAATGTTCAATTTTATGCATTTTTTGTATTTACGTTAATGTTTATTTAGCTGAACTCCAGGTGATGAATAGATGTTATTATCGACTTCTCCAGCTGCTGAACCACGGCAGCCAGTCGACCCAGGAGCTGTGATGATATAACACTTCCCTCTCGGAGTGAGACACAACAGCTGCAGATCAAAGATCACAGTCCAGTATCATATTGCATGTGTGTGTGTGTGTGTGTGTGTGTGTGTGTGTGTGTGTGTGTGTGTGTGTGTGTGTGTGTGTGTGTGTGTGTGTGTGTGTGTGTGTGTGTGTGTGTGCGTGTGTGTGCCTGCCTGCCTGTATATGTATATCATTGATTTACACACGACTGGTCTGCGGTCCATGATGACGTGAGGTTTTCACCTTCACTGAGGCTCTGATATATGTCTTCAACACATGTCACATTCCCCAGTAAACTCGGGGTGAACTGGTGTCGCTGGGTGGAGGCAGGGATCCAGTTCCCGGCCGTGTTCAGTGTTCTGGCAGTGATTTATAAAGCCGTGCTGTGATTCGTCAGTGCTTAATGAATTAGATTTCTCTGTGATGACAGGCAGGTGTGGAGGGCTAACGGGGGATTTGTTGGCTGTCAGTAGTCACCAAGTCCGACTGAAGCGAAACCAGTATCAGATGAGAGCCGGTTCGCTGTGGAATCGAATCTGCACAACATCTTCTCTTGGAGTTTGAAGTCAGACTTATGTGCTTGGAGAGTTATTATGCTGCCCTCTTCATGCTCGGAAAAATTACTTTTCCAGTGCTAAGTTTATTGTACTATGGAAATATAAACTTTATATAAAGTCTCTTTGGGATTAGCTAGTGACCCTTTTTCTAGTGTCGGGCAAATCAACAGCTCTTCAAGTCTTCTGAGGTCTTTTTTGTGAGGCATGGTTCACATCAGTAGTTTTTTAGACAGCTGGAGTTTGGACACAAGCTTCTCAGAGAACAACTTTGGCTGCAAAAGCCCCAAAATGTACACAGATCTTAACTGAACTAACTTAATTCCACACGGTTACTGTTAGTAAGCTATCTTAGCGAAAATGACATCCGACCAATCAAATGCCACTCTGTTGGTGCAACATTAATCGGACTCCCAGCAGAAAACAACGCACTGTCAGAAAACCAGCAGGTCAGTCAGAGTATCAGGCCACTCAGGAAGAGAAAATACCATCCAGCTATTCCAAAGATCCTCCCCGAGTAAAAATACGTCTTTCATGAATCTCCCCACCTGTTTTTCATCTTGAGGACCAGCTCTGATTACCTGCGGCAAAACTGTCCTTCATATAAATTTAGAATAATGGCGAGCTCCAGCACACACACAACAAGAGGCCCTGTTATCAGGCCAGCACAGCACGACCCTGCCCACTTATCCTCTGACAGTAAACTTGAAAGCATTTGTTTCAGGGTCTTTAGACATTCTGGGCGCTGCAGAGCTTCATGGCTGCCAGTCACATTTGGGAACCGGTCCAATCGTGGTGCAAGACTTCCAACAGCCATATGACATATGACTGTAATGCAATGTTGCCAGCTGCCCGCCAGACTTCAGTACTTTCTATTTATACGTTGTCGTTTAGTGGGTGATGCAGACGCGGCCTCTTTCTCTGCTGCACAGAGTTATTTATGAGTTTGTATATCCTCCGTTCCGTATTATTCCCAGGACTTGAAACAAGAGGAGAGAAAAGATTGTGTCAAATTTAGGGTGTTGTCTTTCAGAGGTGGTGCAGTGAATGTCTGCTGCATGAAACACAAGTGACTTAGAGGAGGATTTAGTCGTGTCGCAGCCAGGATTACACACATTTGCATGAACGCAAAGAAAGCTTAGCTGTCTGATTTAAATATGCATTGAGCCACGGGCCTATATGAGGAAAGAATGTGAGCATCTTTAATTGTTGCTGAGGTCATCTTTTCCACGTTTCCCACCTGTGCACGTGGCTTTGCCAAGTTCTGATAATTAGCTGCGATCCTTTTGCCTTCAAGAGTAAATTAAATGCATCTGATACTTTCAGCGCTCGGAGGTGGGATTAGCTTCAAGTATCTGGTTTGGTCTAAAACAGCCGATTCGTCTGGATTTGTTTGCTTTTAAAAAACCTCTTTATTCGTCTGAGTGCATAAATGTGTAACAGCAGATCTCATGTGGCTTTTTCTAAAGGAAGAACCGGGAACTATAGTCTCCGCCTTTCCAGTGCATCTCACCCTCCCCGCAGTCTCCACGGGGTTGGTGTGAAGTTTTTAAAGTCTGGTCGAGGTGATGCACTAACCTCATTAATTCAGCGCTCTCCTACTTAATTAATCTTTGTCTGCTGCAGAAGTAATTACAGCTATCTGGCTGTCTGAGTGTCTACACACTACTGACACCACTTTCCCCTCTCGGCTGCAGGATTTCCTTTCCTGCAGTCTCTGATGTCTGTCATACTGTAAGCGCTAATACACAGCGGCATGACCCCCGAGCAAAACCAGAGCAGAGGCTTTGTCCTGAATCCTCCGGGATATTGTCTGTGGCACCAAAATGTATTTTAGTCTCAGTGTTGACTCAAAACGAAGTCATAGTAAGAGATAGAATCATGAATGGAAGTGTGACGTTCAGAGAGCCCACAGTGTCGGCTAATGTGAGAGTGATGTTTAAACCTTCTTGTCTCCCAGTCAGAGATGTGCACTTGCATGTGGACACGCAGGAGACTTAAAAAAGGTTCTGTTTCAAAAGAACTAGGCTCCCCTCCGGCTTTTCTCTCGCCGTCTAAGACTTTCCATTTGTTTTTCGTTCTCTCTCTCTCTCTCTCTTTGCTCTTTTCTTTCTTTCCTCTCATTAAATTTTCACTTTGCTTTTTTGCAAGCTGGTGGCTATGCGATGTGCAAGTGTGCAACTGTGCATGCAGATGTTTATGCAGCCACCTCAATTCATCGCCACACATGGACGTTTTTAAAAAGTGAAATGTTCTCAGAGAGGCACGAGGCACATCTGAGTGCTTGTGCATGTGTGATTCTGTTTTCATGGGTACAAATAAGTTATTTTAGAAACTGTGTTGGTTAGTTTAAAATATGAATTGAGCTGGATTCACTCAATATTAAATCCCATGGAGAGAAATGCACTAGTTTTTTTTTTTTTTTATCCTTGACCCATTTCTGACTCCCTGACCCACATAACTCTGTAAAATCTGGTCACAATTATATAGTTTCACTTTAAAAAATGGCTCAATGCCTTTATTAAACAGCTGATCACAGTTGGTTTTAGCAGAAGTTACTCAAACAGAAATAAGTGCTACATTAGTTGGACAATTTATCCTGTCGATTATTTTCTAACAAGAATACTCCTGCGCTCACTAGAACGCTCACAGCTACAGGACGATAAAAACTTTATGGATGTTTTGATGGCCCACTGACATGGCAGGATCTCTCCTGGTGCCTGAGTGAGGGAAAATTCGGTTCATTTTGCTGCCACAGTCCGTGCATTTAAAGTTGTTCATAAACTAATCTCTCTGTCCTAATTCTGATTATTGGCCCACATAAAGACTGAGGCGCACTTTAAGAAGCAGCTGGCAAGAGAAGAAACCGAATAAACCAGGCAACCTGAAAAAGGCCTTATCTGCCCTTCATGTAGTGTGTGTGTGTCTCTGTGTGTGTCTGTGTGTCTCTGTGTGTGAGTGATCTCTACCTGCCATCAGGCCTGGTGACGGCTGCCAACAATGGCAGCTATACAATGATTACAAGGCTCTGAGCTCCCAGCCCTCATACCCAGCTCAACACACACACACACACACACACACACACACACACACACACTTGTTCCTCTGTTCTTTGACCATTAGGTCAGTGACACCCCTCGAGTAGTAGGTCACCACATTATCATTCCCCTGTGTCCTTTGACCATGTTTTAGTGTTACATCCTCACTCCATGTGGCGGAGGGACTGTGTGAGTGTGTGTGTGTGTATATGTATGTGTGTGTGTGTACGCTGTTTCTCCTGACCTTGGCCAAACATTGGTTTCTGTTCCTGTCAGCTGTTGGCTCAGCTGCGCGCCACCTTTATTGCTTTCCCTCGTTCTGCCAGAAGGCTGAAAGCCAGAACTCATTCCATGTTGGGTCATTTCCCATTTCTCCTTTGCTGCTTCACCTTCCCACAACCATGCGCCCAGTTGGTTTGGGCTTGATGCAGGTAGCACAGAGTGAGTGGGCCACGTCACACAGAGTGCGCCTGAGAAATGGTAAAAATCTTTAGCTATCACGGGGCGAGATTGAGGAGTGTAGTGGAAATTGGAAAGTGGAGGAAGGCCCAGGAAGAGCAGATGCTGTGGTCGCCCATGCCTCACCTTGTCCTGTAGCCCAGCAGCAACCACACTGACACGCCACAGGAAAGAGGGGGAAGAGGAAGAGGGGGAAATGGCTTACCTCTTCTTCATCTGTCCAATGGACGGCATAGATCATGTCGATCACATTGTGTATCCAAATATCTATATGTTGTAGCATATTGACTCATGTAGCAGCCTTTATTTCTTGTTTTTATTTATGTGGGGGTTTATGTAGAGTTTGTGTGAGGTGGCTTGTCTGTGTTTTGCTTTTGACTGGAGTGTGGAGCTTAGATGAATTGTTAACGCTATCTTTATTTTTGTTTTGTATTTTAGTTTGAACAGAAAATAAATTGTAATGATTTATTATTCAAATTACTAATTTATGTTTTAGTAATAAACCTCCAGTAGTAGTATTCTTTTCAAATGGTCCAATTTCTTTTCATCTGGGTGCAATCGTGACTTTTTAAAGAATTATTTTGTCGAATTAACATTATTCCATTATATGGTGTTTTCAGTCTCTTTAAAGCCTGTAGGTTTGTGTTGTATTACGTCTTATTAAAGTAGCAGCAAACAGACGTCTATGTCTCACTTATTGAGATTAATGGAAAGGTTCCCTGCTCAAGGGCACTTCAACCAGCCTGTTGATGATGTGTTTACATTCACTGGCTGTTTTGTAGCTTACAAAACAGCCACTTGACCACCCTGCAATCATCTATTATACAAGGAGAAGCAGACAATCAAAATGTCTCACTTTACAACTCATTCGCTCCCATTGTGTCCCTGCAGCCTCTTCAATCACACAGTCACTGCCACTCCTACTCCCTCCGACACCAAATGCATGTCGGCTCATAATGTGTCGGTCATGAGGCTGGAATCAGACAAACCTTCCATCTTTTATGATGAAGCAAGGTGCTGCTCCCTACAGTTAAACCTCTAAATGCACATAAACGCACTGCAGACAGAGGTTTATGTTTATATCTGGTTTTGTACCCGTGCATAATATTCATGACAGCAGGGAAAGTGGAGGCCACTGGAAGTTCAGCTGCAGTTTTAAAAGCCTCTTAGAGCTCAGTGGAGCGACAGTCAGTTCTGACGTAGCAGCCTTATGGGTGGGACATGCATATTATGCACTGATCAGATTATAAAGTCCCAAGATGCATTTCCTGATGTTTTAGTGCACATGTGTCGTCTTAGGGAGAGCTTAACAAAACTACACTGTAATTTTAAAATCCCAGCTTTTTTTTAGTTTTTCATCAGAGTTATATAAAGAGCTCTCGGGGGGAGGGATACAAACATCTTATTTCTGAAATCAGATGATCTTTAAGTCGCCATTAGGAGAAAACTAGAGGATGAGCACATGGCAGATTGAATTAGGAATCCAAGGAAAACACAACAAATTCCAAAACACTTTTAATGCATCAAAAGTCCAAATATAACGTAACCTTGACATTTGCGTTCTCAATTACAGACCCTCCGGAAAATTGTTCAGACTTCAGTGCACGTCTGAAAGCAGCTCTGTAGAGATTCATTGGTGTTGCAACAAATCCAGGTATTTTCCAAGCTGGGAACTACATCTAAAATCGAACCTGCTCACAATCCAACTTTTCTCCTTCATCCTTACGTCAGGATGGATTTGCAATTGCTGCCTTTGTTGTTGTGCTTCAAGAATCCTAAACCCTCGTATCTCCCAGAACCCTGAAATGCATTTAAGGGTTAAAGTCATTTATTTTCTGTGCAATCATTCTGGTCGACAGAGCCTGTACAGATTGGATTTCAGTCTGGAATAAATCTAATATGGTCTTTTGTCTTGGGACATTTACTTCTAATTATTAAGAAGGCTACAAACACCGGAGCCAAGCTTGTGTTCACGGTGCCATGTGAGACTGGGACTGGAAGGACTCCACTGGCTGTGGGCACACTGGCAGCTCACAGGATGTTTTTATCAATGCAGCAGCACATTAAAGTTGAGGCCTTTTGACTTCCTGAAGGTGAAACTCTTGAATCTATCCAAGTAAAGTTGGTGAAGTTTCAGTGGCGCTGGTTGTGTCGTTTGGTTTATGTTGCTCTGGGCGAGCAGCTGTCTGAGGTTGTTTTGCTTCGGGGCAGATTTGCTCTCTACTCTTCATTTTTACGACATTGTGGACCTGAAGATTCTCTCTGCAGCTCACAACACTTTATATACAAGCTGGTTTTATGGTCCTCAGTGTAGATGTTAGTTTTCGTCGTTTTGTCGACAATATTTATTTATGAATTATTTTACGGTATTATATGATTATATAATATCCTGTATGTGAGTGAATATCAGTGAATAGAAGGAATTTGGGGTTTAATCTAAAGTCCGACTGATTTATCATTTGGCCGAAAGATTCATGTTTTCATTTTACATCTTAATTCATCTTTTATATATTTGGTTGTATTTTCTTTTCATTCATAGTTATTTACAAAGTTACAAAGTTTATGGTTAAACTTTACAAAAGAAAGACTCAGTTACATGTCTTCTTCATAACGGTTTGATTAATAACACGAGTCAACAAGTTCTCAAATCCATCCAGTTATAAAAATCTCTGTATATAACCATTACAAAAAGCTCCTGGTCCTCACCCTCTGTCTCTGCCACCTATTATTTTGACCGAGCAACAAACTGAGAGTCCTTCCTAACTTTGTTTTGTAAGGACGCCATTGCTCTATTAACTCGTTCCAGCGCTCTTGCGCCATTTAACATTGAACATTGGTTGTCCCAAACAATTAGCGGTGCTGCAGCTGAGCTCAAATGAAGGCAGACAGAACTGGAGCAGAGTGACTCCAGCAGCCTGATGAGCTGTGGAGTCCGTCGAGCCTCCGGAAGCGTCTGTGTCTGTGCGCTCATGCAGTTTATTTGCTTATCTGCCTTGTTCCTTTTTCTTAAAAAGGAGAGAAAGCTGAAATATTTGTTCTTGCAGTTGTAGCAGACACTAGACTAGGGATGGTTCATCTCGCATGTCTCGACATTTAACCATTCATGACAACAGATGGCTTAATTTGGCCTAATGGCTCTGCTCTAAGAAACCACTCTGTCTGTTCAATGAAGGCTGCTCTTTAAACAGAGCGCCTTAATGTGCCGTCGAGGTGGAATAAATACGCTGTGGTCAGCTGATTGTGGGACCAGTCTGAGATATAGAGACAGAGCAAGGAACCATTCTGCATTAATGATAAAGTATCTTGTTTGTTAAATCTGAAGTGGACACTTTGTGGTGTTAGATGGTTTGAGATCACATTTATTGGGCGAGTGGAGAGGCTTTGATTGGACGTTGGAAGAAAGATCACATATCCCCAAATTATCTGTAAAGTAACAGTGGTTAAATATGAAATACATAACGATGAATGTTAATTGGATAAAGGATCAAATGGTATTAATTGCTCCTGATAACAGAATCACAGAATTGAACTATTTAACATTTTGTTTTGGATTCAGTGAAACCCTAAGGCCTTAAGTAGTGCTAATGGGAGATAAAACTTTTCCTGGATGTTGTGATTTGTATTTTTCACTTCAACATTTCATTTTGTTGCATGAGCATCTCATTGGGCTCTTTAGAGAGAAGCTTGTGTATTTGTTTGTTTATAAAGCAGGAAAAGTGCAGTTAAATGTTGTAAAGAGGAAGCTCTTTAGTTGAAAGCTGTTTCGCAGTCTCCACATCTGTTTTAGGCATTTTAATTTAACCACTTAAACAAATGAATAAGTAAACAACTGGTTAGCACTACAAGTACAAAACTCTTCTCTGTCTAATTAGGATTAAAAAGATGAATGTTTTGTATATAAACATCTTTCCCTAATGCAGCTTAAGCTTCCACTCTTCTCCTCGCGGTGTTAATATTTGATCTCTGCTTTTTTCCTAATTCGCCGTTGCGTAAAAACACATTTGTGATCTCTGCCTCGCTGATTCTTGTGTACAGGAAAGGTGACATAAGCAGCTTTGTGTGACGGCTCGGCTTCACCGCTGTCACTTTGGCTGACTGCTGAAAGACGACTCGCTATGAGCCTCGCAGCGGTGGCGTCTTAGCTCTCGGTGTTTTGGGAGCGGCCGTCTAACTCGGCTCGGATACGCCGGCCAAGACGGCTCGAGAGAGAGAGGCCGTCAGCTCTTATCGCAGTCATGCCAGTTGTAGTTTTAGTGTTGTGCAGGGTAGATCAACATGCAGCTTCTCCCACATGTTTTAACACCACCCACCTTGTGTTTTCCACTCCGCATTCAGCTGCACCAAATGTTACATAAAATGCCTCCTTTGAGCCTTTTGCAGCGCCGTCAAATCTCATTTTGCTTCAGCACTTAACCTGCACGCTTATCCTCAGCTCATGTGGCACTCGGAGCAGATCCCAGCAAACTGATTTGAAGTCTGTTTCATGCAGGATTTTCTTACACAAATCTCCACATTCAGTGAAAACAAACTTGATGCACTTCTGAGGGGATTTTCTGTTTCCACCGTCACCAACCTCAGGTCTTGTTCCAACTCTATTTTGACCAATTCTGATTGGATTGAAAGCAGGCCAGAAGCACTGGTTGTTGTTATGTAAACGTACAGGAGTCTCACTTCATTGAAAATCACCCAGTGTCTGAAAGTGACCAAGATTAGTGCCTGTTTTAAACTATATTGAATTATACCAATGTATCTGCATTAAGCTAATAAGGTGGAGATGTGTTTTTCAACCTTTTTACCCTTGAAAGTTTGGAGGCAACCGAGTGTTTTTCTTTTTGACGACAGCACAAGAACATTTCCTACCGAGATAAAATCTGTGAGTGTGTTTTGTGTCCTTAACAGAGAGAGAGAGCCTTTCAGCTTTTGCACATTGCGAGCCAAGCCCAGCAGGGAGTGTGTGTGTGTGTCTGTGTGTGAGTGTGTGTGCGTCTGTGCTTACTTACCTTTTTGCAGAGGCAGTGTGTTTCTCGATCACCCACTTTCCGGCCGGTCAGTTTCCACGTTGGACTCTTTCAGTACATTATGATAATGTGAGAGCTGTTGCACCACATCTGCCAGGTGCAAACAAAGTGTTTTGTTGTTGGTCGTTTATCGAATGCAGCAAATCATCTTTATGCAAAAGAGTTTTTTTGGTGCAGACCCTCCTCCCACCTCTGGTCCTTGTATGTGCGTCAGAAACATATAATGTAGTTGTATCACAGACCAGCTGTTTGAGTTTGGTATTTACCAGCTCTCTGGTTGAAGGTCTCTATTGAATGAATGGCAATTATTATTATTATTATGATCATCAATGTTGTTGTTGCATGAGCACTTTTCTAGACGGTCGTCTCATTTAGCCGGTAGCCGTGGGCAGCACACACCATCTGGAACTCTGGCCGTCTCCCGCAGTCTGACACAGACGGAGAAACAAAGCATGTTCTCTTCCTGTCTTGCACGTCACTGCAGACGGTACAAATGTAGGAATCTGTGGGCAAACCACCAATCTTTCCATCCCCACTTGCTTTTTCTGCATCTTCTCTCCCATGATATTCCCGTCTTCCTTCGTTATTCTCTCCTCATTGTCCCTTTCTGTGCTTTGTTAAGTCCCGCGCCTCCACCTCTGCCAGCGCTAGAAATAAAATCGAGCTGTCGGAGCTTTGGGGGAGTCTAAATACAGCAGCCACTGGACCACTCCGCACCCGTGGTCTAATCTCCCACAAATAATGTCTTGAATTACCTCCCACTCTCCTCCCGCAGTGGTCTGCTCTTTTCAAACAATAAAATGTTTTGTCACCCCTCAACACAATGCACCAAAATGTAGCCGCCCGTCCTTTCTCCTCCAATCACAGAGAGCGGGCCCGGCGGTGACTTCTATTGGCTGCAGATTGTAACTGTCCAGGCTGCAAACAGAGTGCGGGGCCTTTTCACTCGGTGGTTTATAGTTCATGACAAACGCTTGTTCAGCCGTTCGGATGCTCACTGTAAATGTCAGCTCGATGTAGTTCAGTAGACCACAGGCACTCATGCTTAGCACCACACATCGGATTATTATTCTTTATTCAGTGTTATAAGGCGGTTATGGTGTGTTAAAGATCTACCAGAGTTGTAAATCCAGGGTTATTCTACACACCAACGCGTTTAAACAGAAACATTTGTATGAGACTGTGTGGAGGGTTGGGCTTTGATAGCATTTTATCAAATAGTATCACATCTACATTTGTTTAATTGAGAATTAGGTTTAGCTTTTAACAAGGCACATAAGTTTGAAGAGAGTAAAAAATCTAAGTTTTAGATTGTTTATCACCTTTTGATAATACAGTATGCAGCAACGATTAGTCAATTAATCCCTTGGTTAATTAACGGAACATATTCATTATAATATTCATAATTTTTCACGTAAAGATGCCAAACGTGGTGTTTCAGCTTCTCATAAGTGAGACTTCAAATCGTCTTAAAATGATCATAAAAATATAAATATCTCTGGTCTTTAAACGTTAGTCAGACGAACCTAGACGTCTGATGACATCCCACAGTTTTGAGAAAACTTCTTCAAAACTTTATAATAAATGATATTATATTTCCCTGTTAATCGACATGTTTTTCTGTTTAAAATGTCAGAAAATGGTAAAAACACACATTTGTCACATTGACCCAAGATGCCCGTAACTTTTCCACTTAGCGTTGTGTAATATTTTCAAACTGTGAGCATGGTTTGGTTTATTCTTTGGCTGAAAGCTCCGTCAGTCAGATCCGGGTGGACCATGTGGTGAGAACAGCCAGAGGGGCTGCAGCTCTCTAACCCTGCCAGCCTCTTCATGCTAGTTTAATTAAATCCTGCATGGCTAAGCTTTGTTTGATAGATTTTGTTGTATTTCAATAACAGATCTATTCAGTTGGCTCATGTTTGTGAATGACTGATTAAATGTTCATATGTGAGCTTCCGTCTGAAGTTTAAACTCATTTAATAGTTTTGTTTACATGTAAGTCTAGTGCTGCAGCTTTTATTTACTTTGCTCCTGAGTCTGATTTACAAAGTGTAAGGAAAGATGTGGTGGGAGTTTGGTTTTATTGTGTTTCTGTGGTGGTTCTATTGTTCAGGACGTTTTGTTTTCATAGCTGTTTAACTGACTATTAGCAGGATTGTGTGCAAACTACAGAATGTGTTTTATTGAAACTTGGTGGAACGATGGGTTATGGAAAGAACTAATTCACTTTAGCCAAACTGAGTGCTCCACCCCCCCCCCCCCCCCATCTCCTCAATGATGTTTACAAAGCATCGTATGTTGTTGTTCAGTGCTCTGGAAAAGTGAAACGGGCAACAGATGGTGTTGTGCTCGTGTTGTTTCTCATTCAGATTGTGCTTCACTTGTACAGTAGCACAGCAAAGTCCCCTTCGGTCAATAACTGGCCGCTGTGATGGAGTGCTGTCTATTTATAATGGCACTGTCGATATAGGTTTGTGCTTATGGGTCAAACTGTGCGGGGATTTGGTCACCATGGAAACTAGCAACACGGGAGCCCAGTCTCATTACATCGAGTATCAAAGTATCAGTCGGGCTGTCTGAAGGCCGCTGGAGGAAGTTGATCGATGGAATGAGAAGCCGGCAAGAGGCTGATCCGCTGGAGACGATTCTCCTGAGCTGAGTTACTGGAGAAGAGTATGAAGTCACACTCATCTCATTAGTTCTTATCAGTTCATTATTTTTTATTGTGTAGACCTCATAGATTTGTGATATTTTTCTGACATCTGAGAAATGAGATTTGTGTTCGAAGAATTCTTTAATATTAGATTCTTAATTATTTAAGGTGTTGCAGAAGAAAAAAAACAAAACCTTCCTGTCTCTGCCTCCTTGTTGATGTTCTCCATGGAGCTGGATCAGTGAAGGGGGGGGAGCTGTGGAGTCACTCATCATACTTTAAAAATCCTGTACACAAGGTTTATCACAATCATTACTTTTTAGACCTGACATTTCAATAGACTTTATATATATAGAATAAAATATTTGTTTCTATTTTCTGACATTTCAAAGGTGAGCAGAGAAAATAACTGATGACAAAATTATGGTTGTACAAGTTGTATTTTATTTCATGTGCTTTACAAGGATATAAATAATGGCCAAAATTACAAAAATCAGTGTGCTGGAAGCCCAAGCCTATGTACATTAGTTGGTCAGCAGTGATGTCACCATATTACCCATTTCAGTTTTCACTCAAAATACAATCTCTACAGTCTAACACTTTCTTTTTTCAATTTCCAACCTTTATTTTGGTACCTTGTTTCCAGTGCCATGTACTGCAAGTCCTTTATTCTTTTCTCTTTTACATTACACGTATGAACAATGAGTTGGCAAAATATCTATGTACATTTTATAATTGGACAATGTCTCATCCAAATGATACAGTAATACTGCGTTTAAAATAGTACATCTGCTAGATAAGAGTAGAGCCCCATGAGAAACGATGGAGGGTTGACCTGACCAGAGTTAGCGAGCCACCTGCAACATTCACTCTCTGTGTACAAGTACATTGTTTTTTAAAGGATGGCCATCATTCTCAAGCTCGACGTTTTCATCTCAGCATATCATAGAAAAATAATGTAACATTAAGACAACAGTAGACAAGAATTGCACAAGAATAATCATAATCATCATGGTAATATAATACTCTCATATTAAACATTAAAATGTCGGGCAATTACGAATAGAATACTTTTTTTAAACATCAGATGCAGTTTTTGTTCACATAGTTTCATCCTCTGCTGTGATGACACACCTGTTGCGGTTGAAGCGTGCTGCAGCTAGTCCAATCACATTGACACGCTTGTGCATATATCTCTATTATTTTTCTGACTTTAAAATAAAAAGACCAAAAAGAGCCAGCCCGACGTCCTCGAACACATTTCCCATTCCAACATTGACACATGCCCAGTGGTGCCTTTAGCCAGGCCAGTGTCTGTGTCCAACAGATGACCTCTAACCCCCCCTCCCAAAAGTTCAAAGGTCATGCCTCCCAGCTGGCTGCATAAAACAGATCCTGCTGTAGTTGCAGAAAGTTGAGGCTGCTTCAGATAAGTGTACATTCAGAGCAGACCGTGGTCTGTGGAGATGCAGTTAGTGTGTGTGTGTGTGTATTGGTCCAAAGTTTACTGTGTCAAGCATTGTGTGAATGAATGATGTGAAATATTTTGTAGTCAACCTTAAACACTGGGGTGGCGTCCATGTTTGTAGTCCTTTGTAGTCCTTTTTGCATTGTAAGTGTGACAAGGTCCGTGTTTAGGGCTGGCTACATTCTTTGTATTCCACAGTAATAGGCATGAGCTTCCGGCATTGCCCTGCAAATGAGATGACATCACTTATCGAGAGAGCCCTCACACCCCGCCTCTCCACCGGCCCCCCTGCTCAGCAAATCCAAAATGGCCACCATGCGTCCTACAAGCCACATGCTAAACCTTTTATAGACAAGATTTTGTTCCCCAAAATAAAATTAGGTTCATGGCCAGGGAGGAAAAACAAAACGCGTGGTTAAAATGATTCTGAACATATGTACACACGTTCTGAAAAAAGGTGCTAAAAAAAGCAAAAATCACCGACATCTTCCTGTGTCACAGGTCAAGTTTTAAGCAGTTTGAATCAACATGTTTGTTTATATTTAAAAAAAAAAGAATATTGATATAAAGAATCAAAAAGTTGAAATACATTCTGGTAGCCTGCTGGATGAACCAGTTTAAGTCAAAGTTAGACTGTGCTACATCACCTCTCCTCTTTGATTTTAAAAAAATGTTTAAAAGGTCAGAAGCTTCCTCCAGTCGTCATGTTCAGACAACATCCCTCAACACTGTCAGCTCCCTCACTCGGCTCAACACAGCTAAAACACTGTTATGGCTCTTAGCAGTTTTCTGGTTTATCTCTTTCAGGTTTGTCGGGGCAGTTGGACGAAGGGGCTGGAAAGTAAATAAAAGCGAGGGATGGAGGAAGGAGGAGGAGAGAGACGAGTCCAAAGGGTTACACCCATCGAGAGGAGGCAAAAACAAAAAGCAGAACAACCAACTGGTTGACCGCTGACTGACCGGCATACAGGAAGTGGAAAAAAGGAGCTGACCATTCCCCCCCTACAGGTGGAGACAGAAGTGCACCACACTCTGGGTTCAAAGGTCATGCGCCAGCCCTGCAGGCGGGAAGATTGGGCCAAAAAGGGGGAGAGCAAAATGAAAGAGACAAGGAAAAGAGAGAGACAGCGCAGCGCCAAACGTCATCATGCAGTGGACAGGCTCGGCTAATGGGGGCGGGGCGGGATGTTTTGTTTTTTATTTTTCAGCCGGTGAGGTGACACGGCGGCGTGCTTCGCTCGAGCCCGACTCCGGGGCGGGGCCCCGGTACAGGGCAACCTCTGAAAGGCACACACACACAGGAGTGGACAAGGCGGGTGTATGTTAGAAAATAGTGGTCTCGTACTTGGTGTTGACTCCTCTCTTGGCCTCCTGACCCGGCTCCACAATCCACGGCACGTTGGCGTGGCCCTTTTGGTCCATGGACGGCTGCTCCATCTGACAGAGAGAGAGAGGGGACGTTACAGAAAAGGAAAAGAAGAAGAAGAAGCAAAGAAGTAGGACAAGAGAAAATTGACGTTTGGCACAATTTTAAGGTAAGGACAATTTTCCGATTCAATTTCATACTAATGTCAGTGAAATCAGTGAGATAAAGTGGAATGAAAGAGAGGAGGATGTGATGCTGACAGAGTGATGTAGAGGGAAATAACTGACGACACATTTTCTACAAAAAGCACATTAAAGATGCATCAAAGATGTTGGTGTCATTCGGCAATAAACTAACAGTCATGTTTCTTATCTTCTCTCAACACACTGCAACAGCAACAAAACCACCCAGAGTAATAATCCAGTTCAGTTTTCTCTCTTCACACACACACAACCACAACAAGGCCTAATAATCTTGTTATGAGGTTACAGGATTAAGGACAGACGCACACTTTTGATCCCACAGCTTCATCCTCACATGAAGCCAGTGACAGAAGATTGTCTGCCTCCAGAATAAATTCAATATCAACAGCCTCTGAATGATGTCATGAGGAGGGTCTGAGCATTAATGGAAGTAATGCTGCAGAGATTAAATCCAGCGTGATCTACTTCTGCAAACAGCAACCTCAGTGACCCAAGCTGATGCAAAACACACTGTATGCAATGGAAGCCTGGTGCACATTTGAATCGTTTGCAGTCCAGTCCTTTTCAGGACCCTTTAAAAACTCAACTGCCTTGAAGAAGATGAAGATGCTGTGAAGTAGTCGATTCGAGAATCACCCTCGAGTGCGATGTTATCTCACAAACCACAGACTGAAACAGTTGGTATCCATCATCTTTCCCAAAGCTGTTTGTAGTTTTATTACACCGTGCTAGTTTTCGTATCGTTGCGAATGAACAAATAAAACAGTAGCACTAAAGTTGAGGTCTTAACTTGATGATATATTAACCATAAAGGAAATAAGTGGGTTGGCTTTGTCACATCTGCCTTTTTTGAATAGTCATGTTACTAACTGTCGACATGGAGATAAGACACAAATACTCACTGCAAACAGGACACACAGCGACTGAATAAAAGTCGACGCACTTACAGATGGTTCTTTCTCCTTGATCAAGAGAAAAGTCATGTGGAGATAAAGGATAAGAGAAGGAAAGCGTGGAGGACCTGTGACTGAGCTTTGTGAGGAACATGGAAGAGTCGAGGGGGAGGAAGAGAAGGGTGCACAGGAGGCCGGTGAGGGGTGTAAATATGGCCCAGTGACCAGCGGCTGGAGGGGGACAAGACCTACAGGGGCAGAGGTCACACAGAGGTCAAATTGGGCCTGCGTGGTAACAACAAGAACAGCACGGCAAACCCACAACGATGACAAGAGTAGCTGCACGGCAACAACACTTCAAAACCACAGCAAAAACCCATGGCAACAACACGGTGGCAAAGTCATCGCCCCGGCAACAGCATCACTGAAACACAGCAAAACTCAAGCTAGACTATTCGCCACGTCACGCCACATTTATAGAGCAACTCCTGCATGGCAACAGCAAACTTACAAAACATCACTCTGCAGAAGCACCTTCACACGCCAGACGCCATAGGTTTGTCATGAAAAACTCTGCCGGTGAGTCGAAATAGCTTGTGGTTGCATTTCAGTTGTGTTAACGTGGCAACAAGCTATTTTCACACCACTGGCAAGATTTTTATTCACTTTAAGAAACAGAGGATAGTAAAAATAAATCTCATACTGTTAAGGTCAAGTATTTCAACGCCATTTTGAAGCTTCACTCAGATTACACCAACATGCCGACGCTGATCAAAGACAACAGTGTCCTATCAGACACGTTCACACTCATAAGGGGAAAGTTAAGTGGATGTTGAGGGAGATTTACAAGCAGATGTGCTCAGATAACACACACAGAACATAAAAATAATAATGAGCGGGCCGTGGAGAAACCGATACTTCTGGGCAGAAAAACAAAGCGGCGGTATTTTAAAGCACAAGGGCCGCGGAGGTGCTGCAGGATGGAGATTATGGCTGGCAGGTGGCAGGAATATTAAGTGTATTCTGCAGAAAGCCCTGCTGCACATCACAAGCCATCGACTGCACACAAGCACGCATGCAGAGGAAACGGTAATTAATGGTTAATGTGACTGTAGCCGAGTCAGCAGATTGTGTGTGCGCATGCCATCGTCCATCATCTCCGTAGGCACAGGACCACACGCGAGCTTTGCAAAGACACACACAAGGCACAGGAGTAGAGTGAACACACGCACAGACACTGCATGTCTCCTCACTTGCTCCAACTATAGAGAGTGAGACCGTTCCTCCCCTATCACCATCTCATTCTTCCATGACTCACAGTTTGTAAAGGGTCCAGACAACGCTGATAATAGCAGCGGGCGTAACTCTATACCGGGTCCGTTTGGACACACATGTGCCAGCCGATGCGTGTCAGTGGAGGAGGGAAGTGTGTGCAGACAGAGTGGGTTAGCGTGACTATTTTAAAGTTGTGTCTGGGTTAATGGAAGGTTGACAGGTTTGCAGATAGACTCTGTGACGCTGTGGCTGGAGGAGGCATGAAGACCAATTACTGCTGCACATATAGACACAACTTTATGATAGAATGTGGGAGAGATATCTGATATCACAAAGCTAGTGCCGGGTAAGCAGTAATATTTTATTGGTGTCGACCATAAATGAGTCTTCTCCTCTTCCTCCTGTTGTACAAAAATGAAGCTAAAATATCTCTTTGGAGCACGAAGTGATCATGGTCCTGACGACACACGTGCTCGGAAAATGTATACATTTTCAGTCTCAGTTGTCAATCATGACGTTTTCATAGCATCAAGCAAATAATTAAAACCAAACTTGCAGGAAAAATGACCCACACTAAAGTCACAGAAAGACACTCCTACTAACTACAGCATTGACATTGTTAAATGTCAATACATTTATTTTCCAAACAAGTCTGTGGCGTCTTCCACACGACGGTTCTTTATCTTCTTACATAAAAACTCACAAACAAGCAAACAGGCATCATCTATCAGCCCCGTGTGTAAAAGACTGCAGGGACATTAAGACCTAAGAGAAGCTCAACAGATCAAATATCCACCTACATTACTACACTGCCACAGTCTCCTGGGCCAAGACTCTCACTCACACCAAACACAAGCATCTCAGGATAATCCCAGCAAACCAAACAAGAGTTAAGAATGATGTAAAATGATGTAAATGAGAAGGGATGAGAGACTGTGACGAATCAGAGCAGGGGGATGAGGTTTATGGACAGATTCCAGTGGAGATGGGATGCTGGTTAGGATTAGTTCCAAGCAGTTATAGAAAAGCTAAGTTTTAATCCAAGAGTTTAGAGTTGAGCAGTGAAATGAAGGTGAAAATCCATCGCAAAATATATTCTTTATAACAATAAGTTGATCATGAAATGGAGATCCAGTTCAAAACCACCTGGGTTTGCTGACGTGAATTTGACTTTTGGATGGATTTTGATGGATTTTCCCTTCAGGTGAGCGGCTGTGATGCTTACAGATTTGCGGATGTTGACGCGGGGCTTGGGGACAGGTTTGTTGGGCTTGCTGTCGAAGCTCTCGGGCAGCGTGGACGACCCGTGGCCACTCTTCCTGGCCTGCAGAGCCAGCTGGTAGGCCACCTCGAAGGCCTGGCCGAGTGTCAGGATGATCTCATACGCCAGGTTCTGACAAGAGGAGGCCAAAGCAAACAGTGATAAGAACATAACAAACTTAATGAGTTTGATATCCGTCTGTAAACACAAAGGCCCAGTGTCGGTACTGACCACATCAAAAGCAGTGAAGACGTGGCAGTAGTGGTGACTGGACTTGAGGTCTTTGGTAATGTAGGCGAACGTGGACAGATCCTCTGGATCCTGAGCCGCACACGAGATGTTACGAATCTCGTGCTCTGCGATGATATTCTACAAGAGGAAGAAAGAATTAGATCGATGATAGTCTATCAAGCTAGATAATAAAAGAAGTTCTGTGTCTTTCACGCTCTGAATGTGTTTGTTATTCAAAAGGTTTAACCTGAGCCAGGCCATAAGACAATGATGACAAGCCTCACCTCAATGCAAGGTTAGTTGCATTGAGGTGTTAAAATACGTTATTTAAGTACTTTGTTTTTGAATCCACTGGTATCGGATTGGTACTGGGTGTCAGGAAGGGGAAACTGGAATCAGGAAGGGAGTGGAAGCCTGACCTTTAATGTGTTATTTAGAGGCGTCGCACAAAGTGAACAATACCTTATTTGTGGCGTCGATGAACTTCACTCCTTTGTAGGACACGGAGAGTACGATGGTCGGCACTTTCTTCATCTGTTCTGTCGACTTCTTGGAGTGCACACATAATGAAAGAGAGACAGAGAGAGACAGAAGGAGGAGAGAGGCACAAATGACTTTTGACGGATTTCACACACAAATGACAAAAAATAGGAATCAGTCACAGGATTGAGCTTTTTTTACAATCCAATTAAAACTAGTCCCAACTTAATGAAATTCTGTCGGTGAAATCTCCACTGAATTAAAGAACCTTTTAGTTTTATACAAGACTTAATCCACGTGTTAGAAGCTGCCTCAGGTCTACGAGCAATGTGAAAAAAACAGGAAGTTGAATGAATAAAAGAAGCTTGAGGTAAATGAGCAAATTCAACATTCAGTCAATTACCAGTTAATTCAAATCATCCCTAAAGGTCGAGGGTTGTTTTCAGCCTCATAAAAAAATCAACTGCTCCTGGATTACATTTCTAAAATCCAATCGGCTGCAGCTCCACAAATCCAATAAGGCTGTGAGCTGTTAAACCATATCAGATATCGCATATCTCTACTCGTTCCTTTTAATTACATACTGGTACTTTAACGCGTCTCTATTACCTACATCTGAAGTCAGTCATTATTCAGCGAGAAGAAACGTGTGATTTACAGCCTTGTCAGCCTCCCCCTCCTCGCTGTCGTTCTACCTGCCACTAGCTTTAATATATTCAAAGAAATAGATGTGAGATGAGTCCCTTTCCCACAATCTTCCGCCTGTCATCTCCATCTCTGAGTATCCACTTTTCTATCATACTCTGTCCTCCTCTTCTCCTGCTGTCGAAATCGACTCGCTCCTGTGCTTCATATCTGTGTCATGTCTTTGTTCTGTTCTCTCCCTCCTTCTCAGTGTGTTGCTGCCGCAGTTCGGCCCTGTCAGAATCAGGTAGTGCCGGAAAGCTGACAAAGGCAGTGCTGCCCGGCTTCGCTGGCAGCCAGCGGCTGTGAAGTTGGGATTTAAACATCCGCATCTACCTCCACAGCGGAGGCAAAGAGTGACAGATGAAAGCGGCGAAGCTGGGAACGAGGGGCGAGCAGGTGAGAGCTGAAGGAAGGTTCACACGGTAAAACACGCCGGAAATATATGATGTGAATTTCACTTAATTACACAACCTTGGTGAAAGAACGAAAGATGCCCTCTGATGTGGCAACAGAAACATGGAGACAGAAGAGGGAGGAGGGGAGAGAAGGAGAAAGCTTTGCTCAGGAATATTACAGCTTATCTTCACACTGCAGCAGCTCGGGATGAAGACGAGAGATATGAACTGAGCGCCAGAGGAGAGAAGGAGTCAATGTTTCAGTGAGACACAAAAATTAAGAAGGAAGCTGGAAGAGGAGACATGGATCTAAAGAGACAGATAACGGAAGTGAGTGATGGAGGAGGGCAAGTGAAGAGTGAACAATACACTTCAAGGTGATTTAAGGTAAAAGAGGTACAGAGCCTCCCAGGCAAGGATATCAAAAATAAATCCCTCAATACACTTAATCCACAGTCATGATATTTTAAATTTGTTTAAGTTCTAGAAAATGTGAAGGCGCTGAGACTGTGAGACGTTGTCCCAGATTTAAAGGTCCAGGAAGGTTTTTTTATCCAGGTGCTTGACTTGAGAATAGTTATACTGAAAATAAAGGATCATAATTTAATAAAACTTCTTCTTTCTTTCAGATTGTGTTGCCAGATGTCGGCAGTAAACCTGAGGAGTGAAGTAATAACAGTACCAACGATAGCAGATGGCCAAATCTACGCAAAATATAACCCACGTTGTAATAAATAGAATTATCCCACATGACTTAAATGAAGTCTGTCACAGCAGCAGCAGAAGTTAAATGTGCTTTACCCTCATTTTGGCACAAGCATCTTGTGTTGACTCCGTCCCTCTCAGCTCCTTCACCAGCATGGAACCCAGGTACTGTGGAAAAACACAAACACACATGATTATAAATACACAGGGTTTGTATTTGTATCTCAGTGTCTGTTTATATCCATAAAACTTATTTCTCCTTAGCATTGTTCAGCTTCAAACTTTGTTTCCAGTTCTAGTTTGAGAAGTTTGACAAGTCTTCTTTCCTCTGTAACTGAATCAGCTGGGGTTTGTTCACAGACTACGATCGATGCTGAAATCTGAACTGCAGCTGAGCCTGTGTCCTCTGTCCTCTCACAGACGAATCCCACCAACATTCAGTTTTCCCAATGAGTTTAAATGGAAATGATGGAGCTGCCACAGCTTCTAGCAGTGGTCGATTATGATCAAATGGTCTGAGCGTCACTGGCTAATGATCAGCGAGCAAAGCTGCAGCTGAATGTTAAACTAAGAGAAGGACACTGAAGCACCACTGCTGACTGGTGGCAGCTTTTTTTAAGCAGCAATGTCTCTCCTGATAACCAGCGGCACCAGTTGTCCTAGATCCACAAACCTCACCTCAGTCTACAGACACTTTTATACAGATGTCCTACTATTCTGCCTTTAATATGACCCCTCTCTGTTCTGTCTTTGCTTGTTTGGACTGAACCAAAAAGAGCCTTCATATTGCCGCCCTGTGTTGTGATATCATATTGTGGGTGTGTGTGGCAGATAAGAACTACAGATTCATACAGAGGCCAGATACGGCCAACTGCTTAGTATCTGTTCAAAACACACACTCTTACCTCAGAAGAAGAGATTTATAATCGTTTTTAAATATAGCTGAATTATGTTTGTTGACTTAGTGTAAGGGTTATTTATCATCTTTATTAAATTAACTTTAACTACATTCATTCTGTGACAAACACTCTATTACTTCTGATATTGCAAGTACTTAATGAACACTGTGTTTACGTCTGGCCACTTTAAATGCACACACGCACACACAGCAGTGATTAGATCAACCTTGAGCCTCCCGGAGGAACATTAACACCTTCTGCTTGGACACGACTCTGCGGTCAGGTTCAGCCTCTAACAACGTAGTATCTGATTTAATAAAGAAGCTACTAATAGTGACGGTGTTTTACAGGGACAGTGTTTATGTCGACATTAGAGCACCTAATGGTTGTGACATTCACCCCCTCGCTCCGCCCTTCCAGCCTAATCCCCTGAAGTGGAACTCTAACAAGGCTTTTAGTGAATTAGAGGAGAAATATTTACAGCCTCTTTTATCTCATCTGAGTCAACGACGCCAAAATCAAGTATCAGAGGATTGAACGTGGACCTCAGTGGATTTATCTCTGCTCTGATTAGCAATACATTTTCCGGAGCCTTTTGGGCAAATTGCTCTGTGTGGTGAATTACGTATTGTGCAGCACAAACCCTGACTTTCAGTGAGCGAGCCACATTATGCACAACACACCAGCTGCTGTCTCATCTGCCTCTGGGGGCAGTTACTGTTGGTTTACGCAAACGCACAAACATTTTCGACTAATCCCAATTTAGCAAATGTGTCTCCTGCTTTGTGAGAATGGTGCTTTGAGGTACAAGCTAATATTAGCATTCTGATGGGACCACAGTGACTATGCTAAGATGCTGCTTGGAAGATATGTCCTAGCATATGTCCACCATCTTAGTTTAGTGTGTTAAAATACAAACCAAAGCTGACAGCAAAGTTTATCCTCTGGGGACCATAAATGTCTGTATGCCGGTTTGTACTGACCCAGTTATCCCCATGACACCATTGATATCTGCACCAAATAACATGGTGACCTGTCCTTCAGTAGATTACACAAAGATGTAAAAAGTGTTTCTGACATTCTCTCCTGCCACCAATTCCCCAGGAAATGATTCATGGATCTTGATGAAAAGAATCTGGCATATGTAGGGGACTGATATCTATGAGTGTATTCAATTTGGTGTAGCTGGATGGAAATTAAGGTAATTTATGCACGTTACTGAGAGCTATACTAGTGTTTATATCACTTTTCCTTATATGTAATGCCATTTTCTGAAGGTGGTTATGCCGTTAGAATCTCTGCAGCCTAAATTACCTTTTGAAATTACTTCAGTTAATATGTTCTAACTCTTGTTGTAAACCCGACATAATAAAGTTACAGTGTCATGAAAACGCGAGCGGTGCTGATACACCCTGTATTCTGTCCTTTTGGCTTATTACCACCCTCTTCTCTCTATTAACACAAACACAATCCACTCCTCTCTTTCCTCTCTGCCTCTCATCACTGTCTCATCCATCTCATTTATTCCCCCCCCACTCCCTCCGTCTTGCGTCAGCTTGCCAACATTCACACCGAGCGCTCGGCCTCCCGCTCCGTTCTGGCTCCAGCTCATTTATCTCACTTTCGGAGCTTTCTGGAGCCCGTTGTCCTGGGACGGCGAGTGTTGGAGGCGTCGTCATGAATGGCTCCGTCCTTCTTTTCCCTCGGTGGCCCGCTCATTGTACGTTCCCCTCCTTTCTACCTCAAACACGGTGCCTGTATAGTTGTGCTGTAAAAAACCCCAGTGGTCCAAACGGATGCTATCCCTCTTCAGATGTGAGAAAACAAAGACGAGGGGATTGTTGACTATTTCTTCACTGCCTCCATCTTGTCTTTTCCTGTTTTCATTCTTTTTTTAATACAGCATCACTTTTAATTTCTCCTCTCGCCGAGCTGTTAGTTCAAACTTGAAATTCCATCTTCCTGCAGCCAACTTTCCCTCTTACTCAATCATCCCACTCATATCAACCAGAACCAATAAGAATCTGCATGTCTGAAACACCCAATAAGGTTCAGGCTCAATGTTTCTGAGAGCCAATAGTATGTCAGCTTGCTTTTCTGCAGCTCTGAGTAACTGATCATTGCAGTTGGGCCGCTGAGCGCGTGAACCAATCAAAGGGAACAAGGCTGTAGTCATGGTAACATACATATATAACATCCTTTATGTAACTGGCAAAGGTCTAAATATACCAAAGTGCTGAGAATGACTAAGAGCAGTGCTGAGTGAGAAGCTGAGGGTCATTGGTGAACAACATTACTACCTCCAGTGTGTATTAGTGGCATGTGAGTTCAAATGATTGAAAGATGATTGATGATTAATAATTAAGGTGTAATAATTGATATTTCTAACACACACAGTTACAGATATAATGGAGAAGTGAAGGGGTTGGACTCACGTAGGCTTCGTAGTCGCAGGACTGGAAGATGAGCTTCTCGGGATGATGCTGCCAGTACTGAACCGGGGTGGACGAGGTGGCCTCGTTTGGTGGACGCAACGTGATTGGCTCGCACCACTCGCCTGCCTGAAACAACAACCAATTGCACGTTAGGACGCAAGCTGAATCGCACAAGATTAAAAAGGAGGGGACTGGACACGGAGGCTTGTGCTAAGTATCTGATATTTACACAACTTGTTGGCCTGAGTTGAAGTTCCTAATGTCACAGCTTTCCTCGCTGAACATGAACACGCCTTCAAAGGGACACGCTTCAAAGAACATCCGAGAGGGAAATTAAATGTGGATGAATTGTGCTCAGCTTTTAAATGTTTCTTTAAGACTCTTTGCTGCGGCTCACCGCTCGTTCACCCAGCGAGCTTTCAACTTCCAAACAAAGGAAATACCTCAATCCTATCTGCATACCTCTTAAATATCTGTGGATAACAATTAAGTTTGTTTTATGGCCTTTCATTCTCTGGTAAATGAAAGCAGATGGTTTTGTGTGAGGAGGTATTCACGCATGCTGCGCCAAAGTCTGCGTGTTTGTGCCTCAGCCCACATCTGATTGCTTGTGTTTCTAATCCCCTTCAGAAAGTTGCTGAGGGACTTTGAGGTGAGACCTTACGAGTCAGATTCGAATATGTCAGATAAACAGCTTCGGGGATAAGTGTTTACAAACGGGCATTGGCCAAATCTTTGCTGAACTCCTCCAGCTTAACAATATTACACAGGAGCTCAAACCAAACGTTTCAGAACATTAGAGCAAGTACATGTTTTCAAGTTATAACCCAAATTTTAAAATGACCCTGAATATGAGCAGAATACGTCTCCTCTGAGTCAGAAAACGTGTTTTCTAAAAAAGAAAAAGGAAACAGAGATCAGGCGATTAGGGAAGAGCCGGCGGCAGAAACATTCAAAGTGTTGACAGTCAGAGAAGAAGGGTACTGAAACTAATAGTTATTTCTCTCTTCTGACAAAGCTGAGTCATCAGAGCCACTTCAGCGTGGCGTTGTATCTGGAAACAGGGGAAACACTGTGACACACACACACACACTTGAGAGATGAAGCAGGATCACCATAAGTGTGTGATAATCTGCGCTGATAAGCTCTGTGACTCACACAGAGACACAAAAAGACCCTAATCATATCGAATCAAAACACAGCTGCTGCCTCGGATGTGTGCGCACGTGTGTGTGCGACAGTCGTTGTGCTGCTGTTGATTGGAGGTTGTACAATTGTAATTTAGCATTTGGCTGGAGAGTTGAGAAGTTTCTTGTTTATGCAGAACTATGAAGAATTAGATGTTTTGATGAAAATGTTGAAAAGGCTTTTTATCGACAATGATGACCAGTGTGCGAGTATTTAGAGACATAAACATTTGTTTCCTCCGGCAGTAGATTACAGCGTTTTCCATTTGTAATCACGCCAAAATAATCATTGCACATCTACCACTGAACTGTGGTAATTATCAAAGTTTAAGGCATAAATTTCCTGTTTTCTTTACTCTCAAAATGTAAGTGAGCTCTTTCTGCTGCAGGTGATTCAATCTGGATTTTCAACCAAAACAGGCAGATGAAACACTTTTGGTTGGAATCTTGTCTCTTAACCGATGATTACAAATGAATTGTAATAATCTAGAATAACCCTTGAATGAATATTACTAAAAATCGGATTTTAATATTTTGTTAGATTAAAGCAAAGAGGAAAGTTTGGTTCTTTGTTAGAAGGATCAGGATATTTTACTGAATGTATTATCAGTAAATGATGATTCATCCAGCCAGGTGAGCGTCTCTATGACCATTCATACTCTCCTCTCTCCATTCATCCCTCCATCCTCCCCCCCCCCACCTTCCTCACCATGCTGACTTGGGCCATCTGTCGCTCCAGCTTGGATCGCGGCACGTCCTCGAAGTAGTTGTCGTTGCTGCGCTGTCTGCGCCGGGCGTCCGCCTGCATGATGAGGTGCTGCACGTCTAGAGATCCGCCCGGGACCCCCGCCGTGTACGCCGCCTGGCCCACCGACGGGCTGAGCTGGGGAGGAGTGTGGTTCCCGCCGGGCTCCTGGGACAGAAGAGAGAGAGAGAGAGGCGGGCCGGAGAGCAAGAGAGGGTTCATTCATCATCTCATAATGTGCTGTGTCACTGCTGCAAGTACAATAAGTAGGGCAATTGCATTCAGTGTACACGGTGAGATTTCTCCAGTGCTGCCGCTGTGAACCAGTGCCTAACATTGTTTTGCTCTGAGGCAAAGACGCTCCTGTACCCAGATGCTCTCAGTGGGACCATCAGGGTCTTTGAGCACAGCACCGAAGCTTCTCCTCGTCCCTGTTAAGTCACTTTAAGCAAAAGCATCGCGTTGATGCTTTGAGTGGAAAAGGGTGTTTAACAGGTTTTTATAGGCGAGCGGAGTCTAAATTTCCCAGAAGAATTAGGACTTTCATATGTTTTAATGGTGTAATGGTCTTACACATTAGAAGGTCACTGATTTCTCTTGGGAGACGTTTCACTTTCAGTTGATTACATGTGAGCAGACTGGATGGAAGAGGATTTCTCTTTCTACTTTCTTTATTTTGTGGAAGCTGAAGCGTTTCCAACTTCTCTCCTCAGTCCTCATCCTGAGCTTCGTTCTGTTCACTCAACCCTTTCTGCCCTAATGCACTCAGCTGTCCGCTACTGTTTGTACTGTATTACTGAGTAAACACAGCCCTGAGCTCACTCACTGGGAGGAATCGCTTTACCCTGGACTCGGCTCTTCAGTAAAATCTTAAAATACCATACTCATATTTCATAACTACTATACAATGACATTTTTCATAACTGCAAAATAATGCTGCTCAAAGTCTCAGTCTATTTTAGTAAAATGTCTCCAGGAAGAGGATAGTTTTCGATTATTTTCTGGCCCAACACAAAACTTTAATCCTCACACGGACATGTTGTGACACAGGGAAATAAGCAGAATCCACCAGTCAGACACACATTTGATTCACTTGGCTTAACAGCGCAAAGAGCCAGAGACTATCATGTGGCACTGATGGGAGATGGAAACCAGCTCCTTGTGATTAGCATCCCCAGGAAAAAAAATGGCGGAGAGGAAGCTGCAGTGTGTCTGCCATTTTGTGCCTGCCTGAGAGATTTGGGGAATCAGTGGGGTGGTAACAGCCGTGTTTCCCTCAGAGAAATATCTGCCATGAATCCATAATAACTTGTGATGTTAACGTGGTTCATACAACGTCCTGCTCACTGAGACACACTCACCCTGAGGGAGATGGCCCGCGGAGGTTTCTGTGGGGTTTCTTCGTGTAGCCGGTCCCCCAACGAGGCCAAGATGCGTTTTCTGTGTCCGATGAGATTGATCTTCAACACCTGAACAAAAAAAACACAGATATAAGATGACAGTTAAATAAAGGTTTAAATAACACGTAGCTTATTCTACATGTATTGTGCATGAAGATCAAAAAGAGCGTCAAAGGGAAAAGCACAGGGGTCGTTACAGAAAGATGGATTCAATTAATTTATGCTCATTTTGTAATTTATGACTTTGTTCTTTCATTTCATCCAAATGAATAATAAATCGATTTCTCCTGACCCAGCAAAGTATCAGTGTAAATCAGAGCTGGACACTTTTGGACTCAAGTCAAACGTGAGTCACAAAAAATAAGGACACGAGACTTTGACTTTGTCACATTCTCAACCTTAAAATCCAGGAACATAAAAGATACCAACAGGCAGCTTCACATTAGCTGCATCCATTTCACATTCACTAAAATATGCTTGTTGCCTTTTCTTATCAAGCTTTTGATGAATATAGTTTGTCACATCTTAAAACAGTATTTTTGGTGGTGAAAAGCACTCTTAGTTTGTTGAGGAATAAGAAATGATTGAGATTAGTTTTTCGTTTAAAGGAGGAAACACATTGCTCAATATTACAGCTCACAACCACATTTTAAGCGTCATTATTATAACTCAAACAGAAATGTTCATAAGTACAAGTTGAGCTTTAGACAGTTTCCTCCTGCCTCCAGTCTTCATGCCAGCTAAGCTCCATGCTCCACATTTTGTGTACGGACATGAAAGCTCTCTTCGTTTTCACATCCCTCAGCAAGAGAGTGAATAAGCACATTTTTAAATTGTCATACTGCTCCTACAAAAGAACTCTGAGTGATAAAAATCACAAATCCCAATAACAAACCAAGTAAATGCAGTTTTTTCCAAAGGTAATTTTCTGATAAAACATTGTTCCCGGGGGGGTTTACTGAGAGTTTTTTCCCCCACTCGTAGCCATTAAAATACAAATTCTACAAAATGAGAATGTGGAAAAATTGGTAACAGTCTATTGATTGTGCCCGGGAGCTCATTACACAAGCACGAACACAAACACACTCAGGACTCCAGTGAAAGAATTCTTTCTTTCACTGGTCGCCAGGCGTCCGCTGACTGTGCCAGTTACTGCGTTTTCTAAAGAGACGAGCTGCAGCATATAGGAGGACGTCTGCAGGGACGTCTGCCCCGATGTCACCGGAGCGTCAGTGTACAACAAACTGCCGGCCGGCCTGACGGAGCTGCCTCTCTCTCCTCTGGAGCGTGAGAGAACCGTTGTGTGTTTGTGTGCGTCTTCTGGGCCAAAAGGTGGTAATTAGCCTGGATGTGAGGCCTTGCTGCGAGTCTAATGATCCTCCCGACAGTCTTTCTGTGAGTCGGTGCAAACACACAACACACACACACACACAAACACTTCATCATCTCCTGCACTAATTACTGCTCTACATCTGCTGGAGAAAACACAGAGAGGAGCTGGATGCACATGCTCTGGTTTTATGTGCAGATAAACCTGAACGCACAAACCCAACATAAATAAAACAGACCTCTGCATAGTGAATTGAGTTTATATGCAAAATGCATGGAAACAACTCGGGTGTAATTTGTCAAGTAAGCACAAAAATGTCAAAACGCTTCCACTCGTTTCTTATTTTCACTTCATCTCGAGCATTAAATAACAGAAATAGGAGATTTTGGATATTAGCCGTTAACGGGTTAATCTCCTTCCGGCTCCGCTCCTCTCTGCTCAGAGACAATGTATCTTAATTGTTAAATTTAGACGGATCAAAGGGAAACGGAGCGGAGCTGGGACTCGAGTCTAGTGAAACTAATTGGCGTATTACGACCACCCCCTGCTCCCTCCACCACTTTTTACTCACTCGTCTCTCCTCTCCTGCTCCTCCTCTCTGGATTCCACAGCCCCTCTCTCTCTCTCTCTCTCTCTCTCTCTCTCTGTGTCTTTATGGACACACGATATCAGAGACGCTACAGCTTCTGTGTCTTTCTACTAGAGACGACACTGGAAACTCACTGAGTTCGGTGCGTTACAATCATGTGATTTCATCTTTTCTCAGGTTTTGAGGATGTGACGCACTTCTCCACCAGTTAAAAGACGGTTATGGACATTCTTAAAATATCCAAACGGATTATTTCTATCAGAGCGACATCACCGTACTCGTGAGTCATTGTCAGGATTTTAACTTGGATATTGTTTCCAGTGCAGTTTAGTAAATTTAGACACTAGTCAACAGGATATGATCAAGAAACGTCTAATTGTTTGTAGATTCTTAAGAAAAATGCAAAAACGTTTTGAGTTCTAGCTTCATCTAGAGATTCAAGAAATTTGGCATCTCCACTAGAGCCAAGTGTTGGAATGAGCCTCGGTATCTGCGTTAATGTCTGCAGATAGGAAAACCTTTATTTTACAGAATAAACATATTAAATACTTTGTTATATTTGTATTTTCTTTTCCTTTATAGTGATTTATAATTAAGTTTCTGGTTAAATGGTCAAATATCAGCCTCAACTATACATTTCTTTGTCATAAGAGCTTCATAACAACATCTTAGGAATCATTGTCGATTTATTTAAAAGATTTATGTTGAAATATTCTCCTGAGGGAGCGAAGGCGTAACACCGGTCCTCACACTGCTGTGTCATCACATAGATACAAATATACACACACACACTTGCACCATTAAAAGCACAGAGCGGAGCTGTGTGTGCTTCAGTGTGTTACACTTTATGTAACAGCATCTGCTTCAACTACAGTAGGAGCCTCAACCTCAAGTTCAACCGTCACCATGGCAACACTGAGCCGCAGCAGCCCACACTCACTCATCCAAAAAATATATACACGCAAACTGTATATCTGTGCAGATACCTGCACGTGGACGTGTACTCACATGTGCACGAGCAGCTCCAACAGCTGTTTCTCAGCCTGGTGAGAAGATTGTATCGAACGCAACACGACGACGATTGTAAAACATATTTCACTCTCTGATGCTTCACTTCATCTTCCCATCTGCGTTTGAATTACAATCACAGCAGCAGAGCTCACGCAGCATGCACCTGGAGGATTCTTCTTATATTTAGTGATCTTTATCAGGGTTATTGTTCATAATAGCAACATTTTCAGATTTTCACTGGAATTTCAGACACTGGACAACTACAGAATTTCATTTAACACAAACAACACTAATCTGAAGGTATAGTCGGTAGTTTATAGAGTAAAGAAAAACAAGCCGGTGTCCGTGGCCCTCGCATCGTTTCACTGAGACGTGATGAAATGATTGGCTGGCGTATCCGTCACACCTCATTATTCACCTTTAGTCGAAATAAGTTGTCTTTGGTGAAGTCTTAAAATACGCTCTTTATTCTCGTCGTGTTTGCTGACCCAGTTTGTGACGAGCGTTTTCAGCTTCAAACCACAGAAACATCTATTTAACAAAACCAGTTCAACCAGAATGAAGGAACATCAGTGTCTCTCCCTCCTGGAGAAGCACAAAGCTTTTCCATGTATTTCTGCTTCACGCTCTTCGCATTAGAAATAGATGGAACTAGAAGGGCGCTTGGAAAACGCCCTTTCTCGCCACGATAAAGAAAAAGAAAAAAATCCTAGATCTGCTTCAGAATGTTATTGATTCTTCTTTGGGTCATTTCCCAACTCACAACTGCATTTCATGGAAATCAGTAGGTTTTGAGAAAATCCTGCAGATTTATATCAAAGTGAGTGTAAACTTGTCTTCCTGCCTCCCTGTGTCTGCTCCGTATCACTCAGCAGATTATTCAATGACGCTTTCTTATCCTCTGGTCTTTGAGCGCAGCAGTGTGAAGTGATTTGTGGAACTGTTTGCCTCCAGTGTTTGGACGTGCTGCTGTGTTTGTGTCTTTTGTGTGTGTGTGTGTGTGTGTGTGTGTGTGTGTGTGTGTGTGTGTGTGTGTGTGTGTGTGTGTGTGTGTGTGTGTGTGTGTGTGTGTGTGTGTGTGCCGATCAATGCACTAATCCTTTTAACAGTCCCGTTAGCCCAGACTGAACGGGCTTGATTAACGGATTAGCCGCCACACGGAGCTGTGCTCTCTCTCCCGGCCGTCTCCTCTCTGAAGCCCGCTGTCACTTCAGTACGAAAATTAAACCATGAAAAATGACGATCTGATTCTTCGCCGATCGTCACGTCGACTCTTCCACCTTCGAGTTTTTCAACTTGATGTTTTGAGTCATGAAAAGAGAAACATGTCCCTGGAGAGTTGAGAAACTTTCACCTGCCGCCAAAAAGAGAAATCCTGTTTCTGCTGAATCATTTCCTTCAACTTCCCAGAAAATGACCGGCTCTAAATTAAGAAGGGAAACCACATAATGAGGACAGCTGCAGCGGCCGCTGCAATAATAAGGGTTAAGTGGAGAGGGTCGGTGATGGAGGACATTAAGGACGACCTCCCTCCGTCAGGACACTGGGGACAAAAAGCCTTTTCTCTGCTTCCTACTGGAGGGGAGATTGGAGGCTGGTCGGGTCACTGGAGCGTGAAACCCATTGAGGGACGCGACAGTCCGGTCACTGTCTGTGCTCGAGCTGGCGCACAGTTTTAATGATGGGGACGGAACGGAGTGAAAACACTTTCATTAATCTCTGTGCTTCTGTTTAATCGACGCTGACTCGTTTAAATATCCCTCTCGTCCCGTTTCCTTCCCCTCCTGTTCGCTCTCCGTCCATACTCCCCTGACCTGAAATCACTGCTCATCATCTGCTCTCACACGTCTCTCCTCCGTCCTTCTTTCCACTCCGCTCCCCCTCTTATATCCAGATGACAGAGGGAGAGAACAAATAGTGTGTTAGTGATTGGGCCTAATAAAAGACGACACTCCGCAGTGAGAAGACTTTCTTCTGTTCGGCCTTAGCAACGGCCTGTGATTGGTCCCTCTTTTGTTTGTTGGCTTTCTCCTCGCGTATCTACCGTCTCCAGGCTCGTGTCAATATGACCGATCGCCTCTCCCCCCTGCAGACGATGAGGGCGTGACCTCAGCGGTATCAACAGACCCCCCCACGGCCCCTCGGGCGGCGTCCGCTAATGGTGCGATCGGGGGTCCAGCGCCACCCGCCCCCGCCGACACATCAAAGAAACCTGGATTGATTTTCCACAGCTAAGAATCACTGGAGTGAGGTTACTTAAACGGCCCGGGTCAGAATACATTACAGCCCAACTCAATGGTTGTATTGATCGGCACATACCCTGAATCCTCAGAGGCTGGAGAACGCCGGCGCGGCCGCCACTGAGGACGCAGGAGTCACGTCCTCTAGAATATATTTCTCTCTTCTATGAGATTTGTACTACATTCACACCAACAGACTCTGGATCGTCTGTGTTTGTGAATGTGAGGCTGAATGGTTCTTTCTCTATGTATGTTCCCACAGCTGGGTCCAGACTTTCTCAGATTTGTTACAGAGGCAGCTGGAGATTCTCCACTCAGACACGTTAACCACACAGAAATACCATTAAAGGAAAAGGATATAGATAATGAAAGCATGGATGAATGTTTCTGTCATTTGGACTAAAAACTTAAATGTATAAAAGTAGAGTCTTGAGTCTATGAAAACAGTTTTCTCCTGGTTTGAGGCAACAAACGTTCAGCGTCAGAGTTTAAGAATGAAGTTATAAAGTAGTGGACACAGACCAGGAGCCAAATCTCGACAGTTAAGTATGTGGTGGTCAATGACGCTATTATGGCCGCCACTAATCTGTTGATGTACGGGAAACACTGTGAGAAATGAAAAATATTTTCAGGTCATTATGACACTGTGGTTAGAGAAGTTAGACTGTGGCCGGCGACCACAATGACAAACAGAGAGCTGCAGCTTCCAAGACTTCATGGTCAGGATTCTGATTCGGTTTCAAGACTGTGTTTCCCAAAATGGAAACACTGAATAAATTGAATGAAAATAGTTTTCATGAGGTTTAGTTTCCTCCACCACATTCAATAAATATTCTAAAATAAATAACTAGGAAATAAATAATTAATGAATGTGAATTTTCTGACATTTTTAAAAAGCAGTGGTTTGGTATTTTGGGAAATACACCTTTTCTTTTTCTAGTTTCCTATGTAGCTGGAGCCAGCAGTTAGCTTAGCTTAGCATAAAGACGGTAAACATCTCTAAAGCTCAGTAATTAAAACTGTAGATCTCCTTTGTTTAATCTGCACAAAAAGACAAACACAGAGAAACATTTTTTAAGGAGGTTGTTTGCCGGACTTCTCACTGAGAGCAGTTGCCAACCACTGGAAACTTTCACCGACTATTTCTTTGAATACACAGGAAATTGTCCAGAATTTGGTCGAGAGCTCGGGCTGGAGAAATTAAAAACACGTGACCAGCGTCATGGAGTTTGGAGAATATCAAAATGGTTTGTGCAAGATATTTAAATCTAAGAGATCATGTCAGCTAATGATCCTTCCCCCGACCTGTGGCACCAAATCTGCCCACGGGGATAAAATAATCAATAGGAATTGTTACGCAACAGAACGGATAGAATGTGAATAACGTGCACGTTCGGCTAATTCTTCACCCTGATTATTGACGTCTCTCTAACCTTTAACACTTCATCACAGTCGGCCGCCTTCCTCTCCTCGTTGTCTCATCCCTCCAGTAACGAGTGGGGCAAGATTAGTATTGATTTGCCTGGACACAATAGATTTTACACACACACACACACTTTACACAATCTCAGACTCACTGGCAAGATGCTCTCTCTCTAGCCCCTTTACCCTAATTTCAACCATCACAACTGATTGTTTCCACCAAAACCGAAAAACCTAATTCTAACCGTTAACCTAAAAATACATTGGATCTAAGATTTGGTCCCCATGGCAACACAAGTCCCAATCGGTTAGTGTGTATTCACGTTGAAGTCCCCATTGGGATATGAAAACAAACCCGCACACACATACAGAGAAACACTACATTACAGTGAGGGTGGGGGACACTGGAGGGAAACCGGATACCACGGGTTGCCTGGCAACCAGGGAGCTGGAGTTGTAGCTAAGGGGGATGTGTTAAAAACGATGGACCAATAGGATGACTCGTTACACTGCTGAGAAGGCAGGCGGCCAATGGGAGTGGGCCGTTAGTCAGCCTGCCTACATGGAGACAGATATATCTCCATTAACAGCAGGAGAACTGTAAGTATGACTGGAAGCACAGGCTGCATGTGTGTGTGTGTGTGTGTGAGAGAGAGACACACACACACACACACACAGAGCTGCTCGTGAATAGAAACCTCCATAAGACAGGAAATGGTTTATGAATATTCTTTTATGGATTGATAAATACTTCAAAGCCTTGAGATGTGACTGATTTTCACACTGCAACTCTCCTCAAGCCCCCGCTGTGTGTGTGTGTGTGTGTGTGTGTGTGTGTGTGTGTGTGTGTGTGTGTGTGTGTGTGTGTGTGTGTGTGTGTGTGTGTGTGTGTGTGTGTGTGAGAGAGAGAACAATATTGTGTGGGAGCTTCAAAGACTTCATGCACCTTTCGTCTTTAGTGTTCGAACAGTGAAAACGCAGAAGGAGATTTTAAATTAAACACAGAAACAATAAATATCACGTTATAATGTTAAATCCATTATTAATAAAAGTGTCAGTTCTTCGATTATTAAACCGGTTTGATGCTTGAATGAGTTTCTGAGACGAAGCAGGGTCTTGAAGCCGACAGTGTGACCTGTGTGTGAAGTGCGTGACCTCATGACATGACACAGTGAAGGGTGACACCGCGATGATGTCTACGTTGGTGACGTGTGCGCTGCAGCAGCTGCTCGTGGTCGGAGGCAGTGGAATGTGTCGAGTACAGTATAGGTCCTGTTTGCCGGGGACACAAAACCGGCTGCAGATACAGGATCAGGTTAATAGGAGGCTTGTAGCAGCCATATGTGCATCTGATAACTGGCAGCTGGGGGACAGCTCCTGACGGCCCCCTGCTGCTGGGCTCCTTCGCGATTCTCCCCGAGTAGTGGGGAGCTTGAAAAATGAAAAGAGGAGCTGTTGAGTAAATGTGCCGCCGCTGCCGCCGCCGCCGTCCCCGATGCAACACAAGTGAGAAATGTTGCAGGAGAAGGCGCCGATGTGTGTGATGGAAGCTCCGACTATTCTTAAATCTATGACTATCTTTGTGATTCCTAAATTCTGAGAAGCTGCTTGCTCGTATTTCAAAATGAAAAATGGAAGAGATGTTGAAATCAATTTAACTTTCAGTCCTTTGAATGTGCCGGTGTAGTGTTGTGTTATTTTTCGAGCCCGACTGATTTATCTTATTTGAATTAGCTGATCATAAATCTTCTCATATCAGCCTTTCACGGACATATCAGTCAATATACGCAGATACAAAAAAACGTTTGTTTTACAGAATAAACGACGTAGAAAAGATGCACTTACAAAACACATATTTTCTGAATTCAAGTTTTATATATTTGCTTGTATTGTTCTTTTCATTTGTAGTTATCTTTATAGTTAAACTATAAAAAATGTACATTTCAGGTACATTTCCTTCTCATACAGGTTTGATAACAAAGGAATTATCGCCCATTTTGTTTCTAACATTTCATTCTTGTATCTGCACCAGTGTAAGTATTGGATTTTTTATCGGCTCAAGTAATTTTTTCGTGAATTATAGCTTAAAATCTAGTTGACATTGATATACAACTATTTCACCACTTAAATCTAAATGGGTCAGATATCAACAAGCTAAGGTTCAATTAACTATCACTAACAGCAGTTAACTAATAACTAACCTCTACCCAACAACTACTTTGTTTTCATACTGACTAAGAGCTGGTGCAACAGGCTCCTCATCTGTATCAGATAAGGCACACACATGTTTACACACAAAGACATGTGTGCACCTCGGCCACTTTAGGTAATTAGGTCAAATGTTTCCGATGAAAACAAGAGATCCGCTGATTTACAGTCTGTGTAGGCGTCTGTCACGTCTCCTGTCGTGTGACCCACTTCACTCCCAGAATAATATGTCAACACTTTGAAAGTAAACCGTCCCGTCCTCACGTCGGCGACTGACGGGTGTAAAATAAAAGTGTCCCTGCAATGAATCACCCTTACTTCTAAGAAATGAATAAATAAATGAATAAAACAAGTTGTGTTTTCTGAAAATGACGTAGTTACACCGGCGACTGTAAAAGCCCGTATCACACAAACGTCCTTCACAGGATCATCCATCAGGCTCTGCTTTCTGCCTCCTGAATAACGCCGGCCAGTGAAGAGGAATCTGTCGCCGCGGTGACAGTTCCATGAGCAGGAGGCTGGATTATGATTGATGGAGCGTCGTCTGAGGTAAACAGCATCTGGGAGGATTTCCAACTCAATCTTTGTGTTTGTCCAGCTCCCTCCTCAGCTGCTGCGAGAAGGAACATACTTGTCCTCTGCTCAGTCCTGCTGGGACCTGTCTCCTTCTTTCCCACTTTTTTGGGTCTTGCACAATCGCGGTTGCCTTCTATCCCTTCATCGTTTTTTTAAGAAAACAAGTTCACACAAGCGAGCAATTATTAACTTATCATCTGGGCGGTGGACAAATGTTAGAAGCTTTCAACTGGAAGTTATAGTAGAAAAATATTATGATCGCTGCTTTACGAGGAAAGTGGGGCGAGGACATTAAAAGTTTGAAACCTGAAAAGATCTCTCTCTCTCTCTTAAGGTACTATGTTGTTTCTCTCGTCCCAGATTTGACTTCTCTCTCCATCTTCTCGGAGAACGTAAGTGCATGCAAATGAGATTGGGACAAATTAGGGCAGCAATTGGATTTCAGTGGATTTAAGTGCAGTAGTAATACATCAGCTATTTTTGCCTCTTTTCCCCTCAGCTTCACTTGACTCACTCTGGAACCAGGGACTGGATTTAGCTTGTGGTGCTGACACCCGACTCGGGGAAAGTCGTACATGACAATAAACGTGGTCCGGTCTCGGGATGATGGCTCAGATTGAATAGATGTTCAAGAAAAACCAAAGACGACACGTGAAAAACAGGCTGAACAGATTCCTCAGCATCAGATCAGAGAAAAGCTACTTCATTTTCAGCGAAGGTATAAATAATTTAATATGCCTCCCTTTGTTTCTCTGCAGCAAACTTGTGTTTAATCAAAGACGAATGAATTCTTCAACACTGAGCTCCGAGAAAAGACACCTACACACGAAATGCATAAAAAAAACCTTAATCTCCAACTCCTGCACACACACACACACACACATTGCCCTGCAGAGTATCAGCTGTAAAGATGCATGACTAAAGCAGCAAGTGAAAAACAATCAGCTCTCATCATCGCATCCCTTCCCTCTTTTTTTACATCTCTCGTTTTACAGCTCTCCCTCTTCTCCTCCATTCCACTCCAGACTTACCTCAACCAAGACGGGACTAATTCCAAATGAAAGGTTGAGAAGTCAGTTCCTCTCCTGCAGTCTTTTTTTTTTTTTTCTCCTCTCTCTCTCTCTTCTTCTCTCCAAGACAAGTGTTTCTCCTTCCTCCTGCCTGTCGTCTTCTCCTCCAACGCTCTCCTGACTTCACTCCTCTCGTCTTCTCCTCTCCACCACCACCAGCTTTTGACTCCCTCCTCTCTCACACTCACTCCGTCTGCAGATTTCAGGCGCTCACCAACTCCTCCTCTTCCCTCAGCTTGCGGCATCCAGACTACATCTCCTACATGTCTCTGCTTGAGCGCTCTCTCTCTCTCTCTCTCTCTCCCTCCCTCTCCCTCCCTCCCTCCACACACACTCCCTCTCTCTCTCTGCCTGCTCTCTCTCTCTCACTCTCTCTCTACCCAGCTTACATTTCCCCTCCTCCTCCTCTCCATCTCGTCACTATGGAGACACTGGGCTTGTACAGGCTCACAATACGTGCGTTTGTGTGTTGCGTTAGTTGAGAGAGTTCAACAGCAGCAGAATCTTCGATATAATAAAACATAAATGTATATTTCAACCAAAACATTTAATAAATACGTTTATTCTAATGTCTGAATGACTGATTAGCAGCTGGTTTGAAAACACCAAGAACAAAGATTGAAAACAGAGGAAAAGCAGCTAGCGTTTGTCAATCCAGGCTAACAGTGCCCACTGGTTACCTAGCAACCTCGTGATCGGACAAGACTACTAATTGACAACTGATTGTTCGACCACACAAAAAAAACCCACAACTTGTTTTGTTGTTCTTGTGTTTACTTTTTGTACAGATTAAACAAACTAAATACAAGTTGCGGCAACGTGTACTTTGGACAGACCAAGGCTAGCTGCTTCCCACAGTCGTTATGCTAAGCTAAGCTAAAAAAGCAGCTGGCTGTAGTTTCCTATTTACGACACAGACGTGAGGGTGGTATCAATACTTTCATCAAACTTTAATTGTTTAGAAAATATACTGAATTAATTGATTTTTAGGTTCAGGAATCGTTAAATTTCTCCTCCCATGTTTTTATATACACAAGCTTTAATGACCATAGAACCACATACTAACTCAATTCAGAGGACGCGTTCTACTCGGCCCACGGAGACGCCTCCTTGTGGGCTACATAGAAACCACAGGCCGAACCGAAATGAGATCGTCTGGTCTCCAGAGTCTTTCCACGATTGACATCACCATCTGGTCCCGCCTTACTGCTGTTGCCTAGCAACGGAGCTCAGGTTGAACCTGACAAGAAAGTTTTAATGCTCCTTGGTTTTTTTTTTTTATTACATGAAGTGTTAGCTGTTCGGTTGAGTCGAAGCATGAAACGTCTTGTCGCTTGTCGGCGCCTCTTTGAGGAACAGTTTGTCACTGAAGTGCTATGAATGCTGGGATATGTTGGGCTGGACAGGATCCACCCGTCAGATTGGCTTGGTTGGCTGCAGCCTCCGAAGGAAGACGCAGCTGGAGTCTAATGCAGCTGCTTGTCTTTCATATTCAACCAGGAGTGTTTTTAAAATATATGATTTATTAGAACCCTCTATTCCTGTGTTTGATCGCCATAAATGGAAAGTGAAAAGAGCAAGACGGGAAATGACCAGCAGCGTCCCGAGCTGGATGAACCCAGGACATTGTGGTTGTTGGTCATTGCCCTAACCTCCACGTCGCCATGGCAACCATCCTCAACCCAGGAGATTTTGATGCTGATCCAAGTCTTGGACGTGCCCCAACTGTAATTCAACTCTCATTTTCTCAGTAGAAAACAAATGGGACATTTACTTTGTAAAACACGTACCGATGCCCAAGCTGCAGCCTCCACTTTCCAACTCCATGTCATTAGGCTTTATTGTGCTCGCATATTTTTGTTCAGCTCCAGACAAGTTTAGACATCTGGCAGGAAACGGCTCGGAGCGAACCGACTCCCATTTATCTGATCCGAATGAGTCAATGTTCCTTTAGGCCTCATTTGCTTTGAGATCGTCACCGAGGAGTTTCGTGCAACATACGGATACGTGCACAACATTCAACCACAACAACCTGATTAACTCATCTCGGTACGAAATTTTAAATGTTTGACGTCAGAATCTAGCTACAACAACACCAGTGTTTGTGTGTGTTTATGTTTGGTGCTTTATATTAATCATGTGCTTATTATTAGAGTTTATATTTACACGCCTGAGTGTCAGATGAATGAAATCCAACCCACAAAGCTTGACGTCATTCAGACTATTTCTGTCTTGACAGGCATCTACGTATGTGATCCTCAGGAAATATCTTTGCAGAACAAACTCTTTAGTCTCCGATGATTCACAAATTAAGCATAAATTTGATTTAAACAAAAAGCATAACCACTGAATTCTTAATCATTTGGGATTTAAAGGAAATCAAATGGGTCTATTACTGATTTCACCGACTATAACACGTGATTGGTTCATCGCTAATTGGGCTTCGATGGGGTTTATGATACATCCGTGTTCACACTGCTGAATGTTTAAATGATCTTAATGCATCTGAGGTGTGACCACTGGTGAACGTGTCAAACAAGACACACGTTAACACCAAGTATGAACTGGGCCATCGATCCTCCGTCGTTAGCGAGTGAAGCTGTTGACTGTGAAGCAGCAACTCCGCCTCTAAAGTAGAACAAGTGAGCCACAGGTTCATGATGTGCTTTGGGGGGGGGTCACACACATTCTCTCCTGACACCTCCCACACCATCTCCTGCACGGCGAGCGCTACAACAGGAAGTGCAAACGCCAAATAAGGCTGCAGGAGAGCGATCTCGGCCAGCAGAGACGGTGAAGTACACTGCAGTCCTGAGGCACATCCACCCACACTGGAATTAACACCAGCTACTACTCACTCGCCTTTTCACACAATCTGTATGTGAACGTACTTTATCCTCATGTTAGGACACGTATGAAATGAAAAGAGGGTGTGACGGCGCGATTAGACGTGTTTTTGGTGTGAAAACTGAACTAAATAACAGAAGTGTGGATGCGTGTGTGTGTGTGTGTGTGTGTGTGTGTCTGTAGGTTCTATTGTACAATGTATAGGATTGATCCTGCAGTGTCTAACGAAGGCAGGAACCATCTGGTGTTGGGATGTGAGACAATCTGTCCATTTGGAGAGGTGACAAGGAAGGTGATAAATACAGGAACATCACACACACACACACACACACACACACACACACACACACACACACACACACACACACACACACACACACACACACACACACACACACACACACACACACACACACACACACACACACACACACGGAGGGAGAGAGAGAGAATTTTGAATAATGTCAGGAAAAGGCAAATCCAGCAAACACACACACATTCCAATTCATTTATACCAAGTGCACATATCTCTCGTCTCTATGGTAACTAGTAGCCGCCATGGCAACCGAGTACACGTGGTAAAAGAAAGGCTGAACTCTCATGACTGTCCTCAATTTATTTTGGACCCCTCATACAGTTACACAAACATATTTATGCACGCACACACAGAAAGTTTGTGTGTGTGCATTTTGAGGTTTTCGGGACAGATTCCCATTCTGTGTGTGTCTGTTTGTGTGTGTGTACTTCCTGAAATGGCATGCTGTATTAACTAGGAGAATGCAGAGACAAGTTGAGCCCTGTAGGTGAGTCACACACACACACACAGACAGACACAATGTGAACACACACACCAGCAGGTCGTCACACGTAAGAGACCAGAATGATGTCTTCACTCCAGTTCAACAGGGTTCAGCTTCTCCTACAAACCACATACCATACATGTCGATAGAGAGTTTCGCAAATATTCTTTCCAGACAACTGACTATTGGATCAATATCTCAAATGGGTTTAGGTCAGTGATGGGGCGTCAGGAAACTTCGCGAGAGGTTAAGAGATTATTTGCAAACAACTCACAATTAGAAGTATCTGTCAGGAAAACACATACTTTGTTACACATGAACTAAATCCTGTGAACTCTGTCGGTCACCTATTTGTTTTTCTACCCCCGGGAACAGAAGCTACCATTTGTTGCAGGTACCGCAGACGTGATTTGTCAGTGACTGAAAAGCGTCGACTGAACAAGGAGGAGAAATCAGACAGAAAACATCGTGCGGCTGCGGCAACAGGAGATATTTTGCACTTGAAGCAGATATTCAGGGACAAGTTATAGACAACAGAATGTGCAACGTGCAAACTGTACCTGGGAACATTTCAAATAAAAGGAAGAAAGACATCAAACTTATGTAATTAGTCTCAGGGACGAGCATCTGGATCAAAGCTGCTTTGTGTGATGAAGTGATTAAGTGTCTGTCGACTATCAACTGCACTTGAGAGCGAATTAGCACAAGAAGATATTCAGCTGTATTATGATATAAATTGCTTTGGAAAGAGTTCAGTCATTTTCTTTATAGACTAAGAGAATAAAGTAAACGCAAAGACCAGATCCTCGGACCTGAAGACAAACACACAGGTGAACCAGGGACAAACAGCCTCCTCTGATATCAGGCTCCACTCAGCGAAAGGACGATGTCCCTGGAGGAGCAGAAACTATCTGAGCTCCACTGTCCTGAACGAGACTTTTTCCTAAATGAAATCCGTTTTTCTAATTGCCTCGCTCTGGGTTCTCTGAGGTGGTCTGACTGAACCAAAAGGCAACAGCGCCACCATGTGGATACGACAGGACACAACTGTAAGTGATCGCTGCACTGCAGGGAAATGAATATGTAAATCAGGGTCTGTTCATTTAGATTCCTCACACAAGAACAGTTATTATGATTGTAGGCATGGAAAGTTTTCATCTGCAGTTTCACCATCTTTGTGGCAAACTTCAAAATCCGAACTCCTTCATGAGTTTATTCATTTCTACGAGTGCGTCATGCACATTATGAGCTCAGACTAAAACAGGATTACAAGATAGATAGATAGATAGATGGATAGATTATAATATGATGTTTTTATAACATATATAAAAATATGATTTGAAAAATGTACTATCACACTTTTCAAGGTTTTAAAGACAGGTTTCTAACTATTAGGAAAAAACCTTAATTAAAATATTGAAATATCTTAAACTCTACCTTTATTTTACAAATCACGTCTTTTCTTTTGGCCAATAACGATGAATTGACCATCGGCCATCTCTAATATCAGCGTTAGTGTTTAGTGTTCATGTTTTATAATGAGTCTTTTCAGTGTCGGATGAGATCACGTCCTCTGAAGTGAGAAGCTCCGACTCTGACAGTAAATTATTTGTGCGACTTCAGACGTCACCAGGAGACTCACACAAACACACAATACTACATTTACACTCATCTGACATGAAGGACTGGAAGGAAAAACTCAATTATGAAGCTCTAACCATCACATGCATATTTTTATAAAGAAATTACGCAAAGATTAATTGGCTGTCAATCTACTGATATATTCAATTTAGCACTTAATGCTGTATAGATATCATCCTACAGGTGGAGGTACATTAGTACATTCACTGGACTGTGTGACCGTTTTATAATAATGAATTCATATAAATATTAATTGAATAATTTAAAACTCATTCTGATTTAGATTTAATGAGTTTTCATTTCAGGTCTTGAGGCTTTAGATTCCTAATTTACTATACAAGGCTTTTTTTTTTACACTGACATGTCACAACTGTCACATGAATAATTGAATATACATATCAGAAATTTTAACTGTATATATCTCTCACACACACACACACACACACACACACACACACACACACACACACACACACACACACACACACACACACACACACACACGCCCTCTGTCTGCGGTGTATTGTGTGTGTGTGTGAGTGTAGACAGCAAGGATTAAAAGGTGTTTTGAGAATGTTAATCCCACAGCAACAGGACAGCACAATATGTGTCCCATCAAAAGGAGACAAACACACACACACTCACAGACACACACACACACTTGTATCCATCTATTTTAAAGTGCTCTAACAATCCCTGCCACTCCTCCAGTCTCCTCAGACTGTTGCCCATAGCGATTATCTGGTCATTACATGAAAGCAGTGGACAAAGTCTATTTTTAAGACTCCTCCTCCTCTTTATCTGCCCCCCTCCACCTCTCTCTCTCTCTCTCTGTGTCGCTTTAATTTGTTCCTCCACAAAAATATCTCACCCCACCATCTCTCCACACACACTCGCACACCTCTCTCAGGTGCATTAGTGACCTCTCCATCACCCCAGAGACTACTTCAGAGACAGTGTGCTGCTGCAGTGCTGCACAGTCATTACAGAACAGCCTGTACACCAGACAGACACACACACACACACACACACACACTCTCTCTCTCTCTCTCTCTCTTACTAGCATGATACGATCAATAAGAGCTGGGCAGATGAAAGAAATAGAACCTATAAAATAAACCAATGGAGCAAAAACATTTCTGTGTGGACCAGGCTTTGTGCATGAGGTAATTTTCATTTAGAAACAGGAAGTGGTTTTCCCCTGTTGCTGCAAATTGTCTGAAGTTGATTTAAGACTCCAAAAGTAGACATTAGTATGTGGACACACTCACTGTACATGTAGTGGACTTGTGCAGCCTCTTGTGGTGACAATCGGTTCTACACCTGTTTCTTTACTAACAGAGGTTGAATTGATTAATTAGGATAAACCAGGATGTTTTATATCTTATCCACATGCAGGTTCAAATTAAGGACTTAAGGTATCCATGATAAACAGAACCTTTAAAAAACAATATATATATCCTTCTTTCTTTCTTTCTATCTCTCTCTCTCTCTCGATCTATCTAAGAACATTTAAAAACATATAAAAACACATAAGCAAGTATTCACACGTTTCTATCTTGCATATGCATCCAGAAAAACACACACACACACACACACACACACACACACACACACACACACACACACACACACACACACACACACACACACTCACTCAAGCGCAGCATGTGGGTGGTATCCCCAGCGCTGTGAAACATCTTGCATCCCACATGCTTATATAACTCCCTCTCCACCTCCTCCAGCTGATCACTCATCACTTTATCACTTTATCCTCCACTGGGAAGGAAAAACATCCCCCCTCTCATCTCTCTCTATTCCCCCCCCCCCCCCTCTCTCTCTCATTGAAATCAGCTCATCGGGCGCCCCTCTGCATCCGAGCACGATTTCGTTTCCCTCTCGGAGCATCAAAGGGGCACAGCTCTGCCACGCGGCCGCTGCAGTAAATCCCGACTCTACTGAAGATTTAATGTTGGTGAGAAATTCAATCGCAAACCTTCAGCACTTGTGACAACACGGGAGCTCGAAAGTCAAACCTTGTTATCATCCACCTTTACTGACATTTACAGACGGGGAGATGCGATGAAGGGAAGCAGCTGTAAAAATGGTACATTGCAAAATTCAAGCTGCCGAACAAAGTGCAGCGAGATGAAGAGCTGCTGTGACACAAAGTCAAATACAGAAAAAAAAGATGTACGGTTATGATATAACAGCAAATACGGTCCTCCTCCCTTATTGTTTTCTCAGCACACATTACTGTAATGAGGAGAAATGTCTCATGGGCATTCTGTACCATTATAGCCTCAGCATCCTCCCACAGAGAAAAACCTTCACATGCACCTCAGCCTCACTTCGGACACACAGCCAGATGTGTGTGCAGATGTGCAGGAGACACACATTCACTCCGTCACACGAGTGAAGGACGAGGACTCAAAACGACAAACTCCACAGAGCCCCAGCTGGGACACACCGCCCCTCGTCACAAAGGGAAATTCTCCCCTATAACCTAATCATTTGAGATAAAACATGCTCTCTCTGCCTAAAGGTGGAAGAAAATCTATCCGTGGAGAAACATTGTTTGAAAAGAGGAAGTTGTAGACATCACATATTAACTTTGTTTAGAGGATCACGCTTGTTTTATTCTGTATTTTGCTTATTATCAACTGATTCACTAAAAAACACCAAAACTAAAACTCACCCATTACTTTTCTAATTCCCTACAATCCCCTGTTTTGTCCCTATAAATGTGAAAGTGTTTTTAGGGGAACGTTACATCACTGAATAATGCTTTTGTTTGGTACTATTTTCAGCCATGGTGTAATACACACATTGTGCTCTGGTGAGCGTTTCTGGCAGCAGGACACTGTACGTGGGATAAATTCAAAAAATAAACCACAGTGCTTTTACTCATTGTTATGAAGGAACGTGTCACTCCACAGATAAATCGCTGTTTAAAGTTACGGCTCCTAAACTGTAGAATATCACCTGTCACCTCCTGTTCAGAAGTTAAGGGAGGAGATAAAAAAACAAGTTCTAGACTCACATTGATGAGCTCGATCTCCCAGATCTTCTTGACGAGCTCCATGGACGTGTATCCGTTGATGAGAAAGGACTTGGTGTAGTCGCCGAGCTCCAACGACTCCAGCCACTCCGCCACCGACGTCGGGTTGTTGCCATCGTAACCCACAGGCCGCACCTTTGGTTCAGAGGAGATGGAGAGAAAGGTGAGGAATCCTGGACTTTTACCAGGGTGATGTGAAAACTACCGAACCGATTTTATTGAAACTTGGGGAAAAGGTGGACTATGGACCAAGAAACAAAACTGTACCTACCACTGATGTGTAGCTGTGTTAATGTGATGTGGCTTTAGGTACAAGGCTTGTTTGAATCTAAGGGGACCGTTGGTAGAAGTCTTTCTGTGTGTTCTCATAAATGCAGAGATACTGGAGTTGTTTTGCTGTTTCTCTGCCCATATGGTGCAGTCGCTCTGACCTGGAGCTCTGTAGCATAGACCAGCTGCTGTAGAACTCTGTACAAATACCACGATACAGCCTAAATAACTGTTTGTTATATAACCTGACAGCTGTTTATTCACATCATACTTGATTGCTGTGCTGCACTTTCTTCCCCATTTTCCTTCTTGACTCTGCCGCCACAGCCTCGGTTCTACATTCAACATTTATTGGATCTTCCTCAGTTCAGCGGGGGGTGCAGGAGCGAAGCGGCTACAGAGTTACAGAGCTGGAACCGAGTGGGTTTTACACAAAAAAATACTTCATGAATACATCCTGGCTGAATATTTTCATAGAGCAAACAGAAAGCTCACGTCTGGAAGAGCCAGAATAGGACGGAAACAGCAGGGGGGTGATCCCCCAAAAATACTTTCTGTGTTACGCGAATCCAGTTCATCACTCATTCACTTTTATTCTGACATTGGAAACAGCTTCAGAGAGTTTACGGTGCTTCAAACGAGAATCTCCACATCCGTCAGCTAAAGTTGAGCATTGCATACGTATGTGTGTGTGTGTGTGTGTGTGTGTGTGTGTGTGTGGGCAGACAAAAGTTAAAGGTAGAATTTTTTTACAGTATTTCTAAGAAGTTCCGTGTGGATGAGAGGAGGAAAGTGCTGAGTGGAGATCAAAGTTTTCTGGGTGCCTGCGTGAAACCTGCTTATCTCAGAGTTCAGAGTCTCTCTCCACAGTCAAACACCTTTGAAGTCACTTTCAGTCACACACACACACCCCCCCCCCACAGGTATTTGACCTTCCTAACACACATCAGCAGCCTGCACACAAACTGTCCTTCATATTATTCTAATATTAATTATTCTGACTCCTTTTTAGTTATTTTTACTGATAAAGCTGAAGTCTTCTTCTTCTTCTTCTTCTTGATAACCTCTAGCAGTTTCTTGTATACCACTACTACTTCTAATACTACTAATAATAATTATAACTACAATAATGCTAATAACTCAAATGTATATAGCTATAAAAAGAAGTCAACAGTGCAGAGGAGAGGAGCCGAGACATTTACAGATTCAAAACCAGCCAAAAGTATCTTAAGGTCACTTCTGTTTTACTGGGAGCAAGAGAAGCAAACAGGAGAGATGTGCTCAAATCCTTTGGTTTTAATTAATTCTCTGGCTGCAGCGCTGGAGGCTGTGATGTCGAGTGGTGCCGACTCTTTGGTGCCGTGTTCAAACTCAGCCTCAGACTCAGAGTTAAATTACACAGAAATATGGTAAGTAGAGAAAATCTTTGTACAGTTAGTTGGAGCTAAAATTGAAGATGTGCTCTTCGTCGAAATGGATAATCTTGGATAGTGAATTTACAACAATAAACCCAGACTAGAGAACTCGGCTGCGCTTCATGTCTGAGTGGTTCTTGTTGGGATTATGTGACTTTCTGTGGTACTGACCCGGGGCAGCAGCCGAATGGCCTGAAGGAGACGTTGTCTGTGGGCTGAGTTGAGGATCCCGATCTCCAGCAGGTCCTGGTCCTCCACCACGTTGCTGCCCTGCGGAGCAACAAAACAACAACCATGGTTACGGTCGGCTTCACGTAACATGACCTTTGTCGCATTTCTCGCACATTGTGTTAACAGCAGCTTAATACAATTAATACAAACAGGAAAAGTGGAAAAACACATTTAAATTCCTCAAACACTTCAACGTGGCGTCAATTTCTTTAACTTGTTATGTGTAAAGGAAACTACGTCACTGGTAGATATGGTAAAACATGCAAAGCCGCTGGTGTGGTCTCATTTCCATTAAGAACACCTTCGCTGTAACAGTATTATAAAGCAATGTTTGATTTGTATGATCCTAATAAAACCCTCCAGGCTTTTGGTGGATTTTATTTTGCCAATTCATTCTTTGGAAATGAGAGGGAGTAAAAATGTAAAATTCAAAGTTGATAATATTCCTTAAAAGGCCACTATCTTGTTCCCAAATCTTGTTAAGTTCTACATCCACATGCCAGCAAGGTCGTTACGTTGTCGAGACACTATGATCCAGAACTAAAGCAGATTTAGAGATGAGATAACAACGTGCAGATTAGTTGATGCACGTTCTGATGAAACCTGCCAGTGCAACTTAAAGTACTGCTCCAGTTTATTTCAATCAAACGATGAGGAAATAAAAACAGCTAGAGAACATGAGTGAAAACAGGAAAGTCATGAAACAAGCAGTTTTTTTTTTTTAAGACTAGCAGCCTGTAGGGGCATCATGCCGACTTCACCTTTAATTAATCCGATGGGAAACTTTAAGAGACCTATCAGTCATCCCCGCCCCAGAGAGACAGAGAGGAAGCCTTCATTCAGACAGATAATTAAAGGAAAAGGAAGGAATGGAGCAAGAGCTGCAGGATAGAGTAAAGGCTAACTCAGCCAGAAATACCGTGAAAAATATAAACTGTGACAGAAGAGAAAGGTAAACCTGAGGTTATCGCCAAAATGATGGTGGTAAATAAGGGGGAGAGTGTGAGCGGCCTGGAGGCTCGGGGGGTTCCAGGACCACACATAGAAGGATTAAACCTTTACGTCTCCTCCCTGTCAAACTAATAACAGCGATAAACATCCAATAGACCAGGAACAAGAAAGCAGGTAGATACCAGTTATCTTCCTGTTTCCTCCCCCCCCCCCCCCCTCTATTTCAATTCTGTCCAGAGGTCGACGCAGCGGATCGCTGTGGCCTCAGAGATAAGAGATACGGCAGCTGTTGTTCAGTGTTCACACCAGCAAACCAGAACAACACTCAGCTCGTCTGGGTGGATTTACGTTTGAGAGATTTGAGACAGCAGTTACAAACTGAATATTATAGTTCTCTTGTATTTTCTCTTGTGTGTTTCTCTCACAACAGGATCTACATTTCTGAATATTTAACTAGTCTCCTAAACTGGATCTGCAACAAAATGTATGACTGTACTGCAGCTGAAAAAATAACCCTCCTAAGAAATCATATTTTAAACCGCTAGATCCAGATTTTAATTTGGATCCTGTTAAGATTCTTTCTTGCCCCATTGTTCTACCAAGTTTTTGCATAATCATGCAACCAACCAACTAACGAACAAACTAATCAACTAACAAACAAGCCAACACATCAACCAACCAAACCAATTAACAAACCAACAAACCAACCAACAAACTAACAAGCAAACCAATCAGCCAACAAAAGAAAGAATCTGACCAACAAACTAACACAAAACGGTCAGTGGTGAGAACACAACCTCCTTGGCAGACATGAGGTCCTTAGGAGATAAAGCAGAGCCCAGAAAACAAACAGTCCTTTTAAGTTAGTAGTTGTTACTCTCTCTTTGTTAATTCTTCATGTATCCATGTGGTATTTATCCCAAGATCTATGTTGTGCACTTGGAAATGGCAGATACAAGGAAAACTTCGTGTTAACACAGAAAGTGAAAAATAGCTTTAGAGAGAGAACAAACATTAAGGAGCTCCATCTTGTTCTATGAGGAGCCCAACAGGGAGCAATTAGTCATGCCTCTGAACCCCCCCCCCTACAATCTACTCTGCTCTGTGAGTCATTACTCTCGTAGCACGGTAACTCCCAACGTCGGCTCGGCTCTGCGCTCTATTAATCAGCCTGGGAGCTGCTCTATGAACCACGCTCTTCTCACAGAGGAAGAAAAATGGGGTACGAATAACTTAAAGAACAGGAAGTGCCCAATCAGCTGCAGGGGGGGGGGGCCCGGAGACGTGTTTTACTAACACTCCTCCTTCAGCATCTCTCAGGTTTAAACAGCTTTTTGTTTTCAAAGTGTGTTTACGTTTCAAACTTTGGTTCAACAAGGTAAAGTGGAGGCAACCTGCTGGAGGGGCTCTATGGTAGAAGGGACATGGAAATTAGCCAAGTGCATGGATTAATAAACTGAGAGCATGGATTAATATGCCATGTGTTTAAAAATCTGTGGATTAATAAACTGAAGGGAAATCATCATTTGGGAAAAAGCAGAGTTAAGATATTTAAGAAAAAGAAAAGACTTCCGATACAATCCAGTGAATCCTTCCCAGATGGTTCGTTACCATCAGAACCATCTGGGAAGGATTCATTGGAAGCTGGTTGGAAAAAGGCAGATGCTTTCAAAATAATTCTTGATACAGGTGATTGGAGGAACCATCTGTCTGTCAATGCAGTGGCATTATACTTTTTCTTGAAGTATCCAGCTCGTTTTAAATCGCTGAACACTTGGTGTGCATCACAGGTATGAACACTAACAATCCATTTCCTGGCGGCTGGAAGGTGTTTAGCCTCCTCATTGTTGATACGACTGCCACGACCTGTGGTTTTGCTTGTGACACTTTGACTGCACGGCTTAATGACGGCGCCGCAGTGGGTCACAAACATTCAGAAATTAGAATTCATGTACAACTGCAGGGGGCTGAGGCGAAATTAGAGATATAGCAAAAAAATTGTTATTCAGCGACGGCGGCAGAGGCTTTTATCAGCAGCAACAGGCTTGGGCGAAAAACTACAAATCATGCTCGGCCTATTGTGTGTGTTCTGTTCCTTTCATGCTCGTGTTCATCCCTTCGCCTTCCAGTCTCCACTGGTGTGCTCTCAAAGAAACTGGCCTCTTCTCATCTTATTGTTGCCTCTTTATTATTCACTTCACAGACTCTCTCAGTGGATTTTGGTTTCTTAAAGGTTTCAGATGCATCATTCTTCTCTTATTCCTTGTTTGCCTATTTTATTATGAATTCCTTTTGGAAGATGATTAAAAGTCAGACTACTGAAAATAATTTATTTCTACTGTCGTTTCATTGCATCCCTTGGAAGAACGGTTACGTAAGAGTCATTTCACTTCCCCTGCAGCTGCTCTTATCGATTCCCTCTGCATGATATCATGCGTTATCTCTTCACTTGTGCCATTTATGTGCTACAGCACCTCCATTCAATCCTAAAAGAAATTCTTTCACACTATTTGTTTGTTTGCCAGTTTCCCCTAATGAGAGTTGCTCTAGTAACTATCTTTCAAGTGAGCTGCAACAACAAGTCACACATAATCTTGTCCTGTCCACCATCAGCCTCTCTCCATCCTCCTCCTCCTCGTACTCCAACAGTCTGGTCACGTATCTAATTATTTATTACCATGTGCCGTGTTTGGTGCGAGTGCTTGATGGTAATAATGAGTGTTGAGAGCTGGGAAGATATAACTGAGCAAGGAGAATGAGCTCTGCTGCAGACTAGTCCCACAAAGAGGCCACAGTTGAGGGGGATGGTAGGTTTCCTCCAGATGATCACGTTTTCGAGCTGATCCTTCAGCATTGGGGGTGTGAGGAGCGACACCCAGTACAGTAAAACCAGTATCTACAGAGGTTATGGTGAATCCAGCCTGACGAGGATGGTAAAATCTCATCCAGGTGAGAACTCTGTAGTTCCCCTCAGCTCTATGAGGGAAGTTTAGCATCTTTCAGCACTTTGTTTTGGTTTTTCCTGCCCAATCCTTGATCAGTCTCCATTATGCACTATCTGCCCAGCACCAAAGAAAGTCAAGCTTAATTATGTGTAGCCTGACTAGTTAGTTAGCTACCGAGCCAGCAAACAGAGAGTGATAATGAGGCATTTTAGCATTAGCCTGGAAACTACTTTTTCTAATTTGAATTCGCAGCTTCAGTTTCCAGTCGTTTCATTTCTGCAGGTTTTTAATTAAAACACAAAACAATCTATATGAATCTGCTTTTGTTGTTTAGCTCCACTGTTAGTTTCCCTCACTCCCACATTCATGCATGTACAGTCATTTAGAGTGAGTGCGATTAGTCTCCATCCAGTGTCCTTCATATTAAACGCTGCCTCCATAATAACCACTCCACCCTCTTTCCACTTGTCCATCAATCTAGCGCTACTTGTCCTCTACTGGCTGGTTAAGGTGCCAAGACACGCCCACTCCAATGACCCCCATTAGTGCTAAATGGTAATGGTGGATGTTTATATTCCTGCACACTACATGGTGCCTTTTGCTGACATTGAATCCGATGCGGATCAGAATTGAGGTCGAATTCATTTGCAAACCAATCAGTCGTACAGATGAACTTGAACTGGTCTCGAAAATGAAAAGAAAAAGAAATAATAATTCCAATGCAGCGACTTGTTTGAGTTTGCCATTTTAACTTGATTCCTCATATGGAGAGATGCTGAAATGAATTTGACCCACTCCTTTCCTTGAAGGATCCACAGTCAATAATAAAGAGGAGCGCAACCAATATCAGCGTAATCCCTGTAGGCTGTGCCTCAGCTGCTTTAATTTCAATTTGTGGTAGCGGAGTTTTCCCAAGGTTGGAAAATATTAGCCGTGTTCAGTTTAGTCACGAACAGCGAAATGAGGGTAAATCCCCGCTCAGGAAGTGGGACACCAGAAAAACTCGAAGAGACCCAGAGAGAAGCCAACTCAAAAAATAACTTTAAAGTCCCCATGATGTTTGCAAGGCAGTGACATGTCAGATCTAAAGGCAGTTCGTGAGCTGTTGAGAAACATTTTCAGAGAAGAGCGACGGAGCCAGGAGAACAGAGAATCCTTAAGTCCCTCAGAAATATCACCAGAAACTTAACAACGATCAACAAGGTGAAAATGAGAGTAAATGAGGTGTGCACACTGATGTGAAGGCAGGAGTGTGTGTGTACGTGTGTGCCAGAGGAAGAGGGAGGGGGCGTAATGATATGAGTTCACTTTGGAATTGACTTAAATCAGAATTAAATTTAAATGAGGTGAGATGGGTTTGGCGCGGTTGTGAATTCCTTCACTGATGTTTAATAATCAAACAATATATTCATATTGAAAAACGACACATCCTGTGAACTGGACAATGTTCCAAGTGGCTTCTGTTCGACAACTTCTCAACTTAAAGCTGCACTAATCTGTGTTAATATTAAAACTGAATAAAATGACCTGTGGGTTATTGTGCATTAAGCTCCAGTTTCTCTCAGTTCCAACAAAGTGCTTGAGCGTCGGTTCCACCTGGGGGAAGTGGCTCGTTTCAGTAAACAGCTGCTGGATGTGTTAAGAGGCCACAATGACTTCACACACTTAGCTGATAATATGTAAATGTGGTCTTTGTGTCCTAAAGTAAATAAATAGTCAATTATGGTACCAAACAGGAGGTTGAAGTGGAACTCATGAATTTGTTGGAATCTTTATGTGGAGAAGACTTGCAACCTTATACTTCCTGATTCATGCTGTGAAATGTGTCCTAAACAACTTGAGGGAAAATAATTTTATTCCCATTTCTACTGCTGAATTGTGAATCATATCCTGGAGAGCAAACCATGCAAAATCTCCACAGAAATGGTTAAATATTCATGCTGAAGGCATTATCATACATCCTCTGAGGATTTACAGGGATGAAGAAACGTAATCCTCCTAACAAATCGATTCCTTTGCTCTTTTTCCCTTGATTTGTTGTATTGGTAAGTAGCTATGTCCTGCATATGTTGCAACTTTATGAAATGTATTCACTGTATGTGTTATGTTGCTTTGGCAACATGTTTTTCAATTAATTCCACTAACGTAAGATAAAGAAAAAGAGGAGATGGGGGAAAAGGACAAGAAGCAATGAAGGAAAAAGTCCACAAAAGTCGAATATGGAAAAACTTAAGACAATTGGCCACTGCAGAGATGTGAGATTTCTAAATGTAGATGAGTATAGAGAGCGGAGCAAGAGTGTCCTCGCTCATATACACAAGCTACACACACAACTGTATATCAGCTTCAGGGCCACTTATCAAAGTCTTATTAAATGCTTCATGATGCTTGTGACTAGTTACTGAGACAAAGAAAGAATCAGAGAGATTCTGTGATTTCCTCCTGTTGCCAGGGTAACCAAAGAAAAAGATGCAGGTCACAGTGAGTGGAAGAGTGGACACACACACACACACACACACACACACACACACACACACACACACACACACACACACACACACACACACACACACACACACACACACACACACACACACACACACACACACACACACACACACACACACACGACTTTCAGACTTTCTTTTTCAGATGCCTACATACGCTGTTAGTTGTCGTCATATCAGAAGAGAACATCTAACTGTTTTCACATTTCTCTTCTGGATGTGATGACGTCAAGTTTGTGCAAAAACAAAGGACTAGAAAGCCTCATATCTCAGTATGATGTTGTTAAGTATCGTCACATGAGAACTTATAGATTCCTCTGCTAGTTAGTAAAATACTATAATGCTAATGATGCATTGCTTCTAAATCATTAAGATAAACCCCAAACTGATTTAGCCATTTTGGAGATATGAGCTTCTTTCCCCCCCAATAGTGAAAATCTGATAAACTCATCCAGTCAGCATCTCTCTGCTTGTCACCCATGTTTCTGCATTAGGTGCAGTTTCTCTCAGCTTGGCTTCACTGCATCTCCTTCGCTTTCCCACTTCCTCCTCATTCTCGACGTTATCACTCATGAAACCCTCTCCTCCTGTGGACGTCTCTTAGAAACACATGCACACACGCATCAGAATGCAAAATGACCCAGAAAGTTTCTCCTCCAACGTCACTGGAGACAAACGCGTCATTGGACATCACAGGACCAGGTTGCATCCTGGTCCACAGGCTACAGGTGGTCTCACCTACTCTTTCTACGCGTGTGTGTGCATGTAAGTAAGTGTATTAATGCAAAAATCATTAACAATCAAGGTCTGCGACATGATTTGTCAGTGCAGTATGAGCATGTTGGTGTACAGCTTGAAGCTGGAGTTGAGATTTCTGCTGTGGCTGAGATGTGGCGTAGGATTTCTGTGCGTAGGAGGACCTCACATGGCATCAGTGGGGAGAGGCAAAGGAGGAATGAGAGAGAAAAAGGAGGAAAGCCAAAAAATGAGAGAGATCAGAGTGAAAGAGGAAAAACTAGCCTTGCTAATCACTGCAAAGACAATATGAGAAATGATGTGTTGTACCTAGGGGAGCAGAGAAAGCTTAGATGGGGGGTGGAACAAACAGAGAGTGGAGATTGAATCTAAAGCCAAAGATAAATAACAACAAGAAGGGAAGAGAAACTGAGGATCAAACCTCAGAATTTCCCCCCAAAAACAATTGTGCAAACACTCACCATAAACTGGACGTTGTCGAATCCATTGGCCAGCAGGTGGTTCTCGTACTGGACCAGGCCGATGGAGTCGAGCCACTGACCCACAGATTGCAGCGGGCAGCGGGGACCTATGAGGGGGTGGAGGGGCAAACGCTTCAGAAGGGAGTAGCCGTCCACGCGGTAGCAGCGGCAGTCCGGCTGCGAGAGCTGGCACTGCCACATCATGTTATGGCGGGCAAAGTGGCTGTCGAACGAGCCCGCCATGCTTTTGAGGAGTCTTTTGGCAAGGCAGCAGGAGGAGGAGGAGAATAAAAGGGGGATGCAGGTAGAAGGGGGGGAGGTGAAGAAAGGAGGAGGAAGAGGAGGAAGGTATGGGGTGCTAGGCTAGAGGCATGGTGTGGATGGAGGGGGTCAGCATGCAAGGGTGCAGGTGGGTTCAGGCGTCCAGTTGCTGCTTTTCTGAATCCAGCCGGAGGGAGGATGAGAAGGGGGCGGAGGGTGAAGTTGTATCCAGAAAAAGAGCTTCGGTCCTGGGGGTAAAATCCTGCCAGAGATGGGTGGTGGATAAGACTGGAGTTTCAGATCCGCGAGCAAAAGCGACTGACTTGTGCGTGTGTGTCGCGCACAGCAGCCGCTTTCTTTTTCAGCTGTTGCGCTCGCTTGGCTGATCCCTTGATCGAGTGTGTGTGTGTGTGTGTGTGTGTGTGAGAGAGAGCGTGTGTGTGTAAGAGAGAGAGAGAGAAAAAGAGCGAGAGCTGCCTGTGCTGTGGATTTCTCTTTATCAAGTACTCCCACTCATCTGTATGCTCCTGCAGCCTCCTCTCTCTCTTTCTCTCTCTCTCCTCTCGGAGCACTGCTTTCCTCCCTTGTTCCCTCCTCACTCCCTGTCTCTCTTTCTCGCTCCCTCTCTCGCTCACTTTCCTCTGTCTACCTCCTGTCTCTATCTTCTCTGAGGGTTTCGATCATCACCCTGCGCTCGCTGCCGCTCTACATATATCTGTCTCTCTCCAGCTTCACAACAGCTCAAGCTTCTTTGTCTGCGAGAAGCCGAGCTCCCTCCCACTCACACACACCACGCTGAGTGTATGTATGCAGTCTACATGTGTCTACATGTACATGTTTGCCAGTGTGTGTGGTGAGCAGTGGCGATGTGTGTGTTGGTGGTGGTGGGGAGGGTTGGAGCTGTTTTGGCACAGCAGGATTTTTCCCAGTGGTAACCATGGTTAGCAGCAGCTTTGCATTCACAGATGAAAAGAGAGAGAGAGGAGGATGAGGGGAGGGGATCGGGAGGTGGAGGATGGGGGAGTTAACGCAGGGAGAGGGGGATGAGCGCAGTAAACAGAGATGAGTAGCGGAGCATTGGATGTGCGCAGGTGAGGAGGGTGGCATAAACAGGGATTTGATGCACACAAGACAGTCACACACACACACACACACACACACACACACACACACACACACACACACACACACACACACACACACACACACACACACACACACACACACACACAATGAAGATAATCCCTGAGTTTTACAATTAACATCTTGTTTTCCGTGATATAAAAGAAGCTTTTTGCACAAGTCAACAACAACAAGACGGTTGTTCTCATTACATCATTTCTCCCGAGCGTCACATCCAGTGACTCTGCCTGAATCTGTTAGTGTTTCCTCTGTGTGTAACCAGCACAATGTAAACAGGTTGTGCACCTGCCTGTAGGTGCATGTTACTATCTCGTTGAAAATGCACCAATGAAATAACAGTAACGGCTATAAAGCGTCAGACCAACACTCAGATGGGCGCGAGTGCATCAGCTGTTTAAACAACATTGACTCTAGCTGTCACTTTCTATTTGAAATTCAAACACTAATTCAAATGTGGGGCTAAAAAGTTCATATTCGAACTGTGACGACCTGATCAGTCTAGAAGTGAATCAGACATGGTTTGCCTCGTGATCCAGCAGAGGGCGCTCACTGTCAGCTTGACCTATTGCATGCCCTCTTGACCTATCTGTAAGAGTAAGAAAGTCATGTTATGTTGTTTTGCCATGAAATCGGAGGACGCTAGCGAGCAAAGCCGTCCTGCGCCGACTATCACCAAACCAAAGCTTCGCAAAGTATCTTGAGGAAGTGTTTTGGGTTCAACACTGTAGAATGTCAAGTAACGAACAGAGGTAAAGCTGTTTGTCGACTTTGCAGCATGCAACTGCCTCCAACGAGCATAAATCTGAAAGTGACAGCCCTAACTTTGACCTTCCCTTTTTTCCAAAGTGATGTTTCAGGTACGTTTACGTCTGGTTTTTCCAAAAAGAGAAGTTCGGATAACCTGTCGTGTTTCTTGCCTCGTCAGATTTTGTTGTTGAGATGTCGCAGCGTTTCTCACATCTTACAAATAACTTTAGTAATAACTGATTTCAGTCAGATTCACTCACACTCTCACATACATATTTGTGCGTGTTTTACCTGAGACGTCCTCCTTGATGTCCAATCCGCTCCCTATCCCTGCCCCGATGGAGCTCATGATCTTGTCGATCTGAGCAAATGGGAGGGAGACAGAGAGAGAGACGGGGGTGAAAACCAACGTTAGAGAGCTGTTCATTTCCCAGAAATAAGGCTAACCCCTATTTCTGGATTCAAGTGTCACATAACATGATCACTACGCCAGCCAGCACACTGAATGTCAATCATCCCCCGGGTGAATTGAAGAAGCGTGGAGGAGCAGAGGGGAGGATGCAGGAAACCTAAAGACAAGGCACAGCAGAGATGAAGGAGGAGGGAGTCTGGATTGCAGAGAGCTACAGTGGCCTCATTAGTGTCTGGCTGAATGTCATCCTTGACCCTGGACCTGCTGCTAACCACTGATCTGCGATCTGCGCATCCCTCCACCTGTCAGGACTGCCGGCTCACCGCAGGTCAGAGGAGCCTGGCCCTGCTCCAGCTGCACTGGGGATAATTTTGTCTTCAAGTCTTTCCACCAGAAAGCCTGTGCATGTGGTCAACGTTCCTAAAGAGTAAATCTAAACCAATACCATGTTTTATTTCTCAACATAACCAAGTTGTTTTGTTGCCTAAACGCCAGAGAACCTTTCTCCAGTAAAGTAATTTATAGGAGACACACTCTGCCCATATTCTGATTCATACAACAGTTCAGCAATTTTCCTGCTAAAGCCAGATTAAAGCCTAAATGACTAACATACACTGATCTAGCTCTTCTCTCCCGTAGCACTAATGAGTATGAGTATCTTCACACTGTTGTGGGGCTTCCCCTTGTGATCAGTCTCCTGCTAATAATGAAACTCTTTTCTTGAGCACGTGCTGCAAATAGATTGACTTTGTTTTGGGTTTTTTTCCTCGGTGAAATCCCCCACACGTCCCCCTACACTTTCCCTGAAGCCATCTTATCTCGTCCTCCCGTAGCTCGCAATTAAACAGGAAAGGTCACCTTAATTGCTGAGAATTACAGGAGAACTCCATATGGTAATTCATCACCATCAGCCAGTTATGCGCTGTGTTGAGGAATTAATGAACATATACATGCAAATGTGGACAGGCAAGTACTTTTACCCACATGCATTAGCATCGTTTTGAAGGAGGATGATTAAATCTCTTACACACATTGTTCTCTGAAGGAGGGAGAATGCTGTGAGGTTCCTAAAGCGTGTTCTCTGTGGGGTGAATGCTGAGCAGTGAGCGGAGGTTAATGCGTCTGCGCCCCGGTGTGTTTACTGAGGGCCGAGACCCCGGCCGTGTTGTCCAGTCACTAGATGACATTTGTGTCAGCGAGCCTTTTATATCCCAGACGCCTCGGGGACAAACAAACCGAAACACGCGGCGCCCTGAACCTCCGCACTTGACCCTCTATAACGGAAAACTGCTTCCTCTCTGATATCTTCCCTGCAGCTCTGTCGCCAGTTAGAGAAGAGAATCAGGGAAATCAGTGCAGGAGCATATTAAATCAGCACTGGGGCTCCTTCTGCAGTGGAGTTATAAGAAGTTTTTTTTTTTTAAACTGAGAAAAGACTGAAGTAGCTCCGAGCTGTGGAAGCAGAGATTTCGTCTGTCCCCTGGAGAGACGGTTCATTTTGAAAAGCAATCGAGTTTTAATCACTTTTACTGTAAAAAAAAATCTGTGTCAACGTACAGAAATGGATTGATCCATCCTCTCCCTCTTTACGATCTTGATTGATGCTAAACATCTGATAAAAAGCTGTGCATTCGCCCGACAGTGCACCAAATTGCACACACTCATAAATATCAGTTGTTTTTTTTTAATCAAGATCCTCGAATTATTTGCGGATTAATCAACGAAAAGGTTGTAAAACCTCAACAATTTATGAGCTTCTTTCCTGAGCCTCACCACATCCTTCCTCCAAATTTCAGGGTAATCAGACCAGTAGTTTTTTGCGTAATCCCCAAACAGACAAACAAACACAAAAGGGAAAAAACGTCTTCTTACCTCCTCCCACTCAGCAGTGAAGGAAGGCGTTCTCTCCAGTCTCCCCCCAGGGCTGGCACCCTCCCCTGGGTTCGGACTTCCAGGCCCCTGCCCCCGAGATCCAGACCCCCAACTGTGCTCCTCCTGGACATAGAAATGAACCATTTTGTTCAAGAATTATTAAACTACACGCAACCTTTTTTAACCTTAAATATGTGGACAACTAAAAACCTGAGAATAAAATGCAAGTCCGTTCACGGCTCATAAAAGTTTCAGTTATAATGAAGCCATTTTCATCAAACAGACTATGCATCTATCTGGTGATTTATTTACTATGAATTAAAGGAGTCCTCTCTGAAATGTGCTGCACAGCAGGGAGCACTGTGGCCCAGATTCTTGAGTTATCTAATTGGTTGGACTGGTTTCTTTGCCGTTTTCTGAGATCACACCGCATGATACAGCAAGATGCAAACTACCTCCACCGCTGCATAATTCATACAACTGAATATTTACAATAAATGCGTTTGCTTGCATTGATCTTGGTGCAAACCTAAACTTTAACAAAAAAGAAAAGTACTTTTAACAACTTTTATTTCAAGAGGCTTTCATGTTTCTTTGGCCTCTTACGTAAATGCCTCAGAAGAACGAGGCAGTACCGGGAAATAAGATGTATATATGTATATTTGGGACTGAAAATTATTATGGGAACAGCTCACCTGTACGGGAGACACAGCTACCAGGTTGGAATCAGACTTGGAAAGAGACTTTGACAATTGCAGGTCCAACACGCTCCGGGGAATGGACCTCATCCTCCCCAGGGTGCAAGCCCTCTCCTCGAAGCCAGCCCCAGATGAACCGTCCTTGGATTCGCCCGATGTCTGGATCCCCTGTGACTCCGGACCTTTCTGGTTTTGACCGGAGTAGTGGGAGGGCGGGCGGTCCAATGTAGACCACCCACGAGGCTGATCCCGCTGATCGCTGTTCTTGGGTCGAGCCTGATCCTGGTTGACCCTGGTGTGGAAGATAGTCCGGTACACCACCTGAGGCTTTTGCGGGTCGTTGGCGGTCCTCTGAGGCAACGACTCGCCCCCTGTCCTGGAGAAGACCTGAGTGGGTCCTCCTCCAATCACGATGCTGAACTCTGGGGTTTGCAGCAAACTGCTCTGGACGTCTGTGGAGGCATATTTGCGAGGTTTGGGACTGTAGAGGTTGTAAGGCGTGTCAGGGGTCTCGCAGGCTGGAGAAGAGCCATGAAGGAGGCCTGCAAACTCCTCCGGGATGTGGCTCTTCCTTCGATCCTCCAACAGAGGGTTCAATGTGGAGGAGGAGCAGAGGGGAGGAGGAGGAGGGTCTCGTTGGTACGGCCCGTCGTCTGCAAGCAGGAGACACACAAAAACAGAGTGATTAGCATTAAATCATGTAAATGTGCGTGAAATGATCCTGTCAAAACAACGATACACACTAATGAACTTACATCAGCAATTCACTCATTGCACAAATAACACACAATAACATTCCATGAAATGTTAAGTACACAACAGAACAGAGAGAGAAAACACTGGAAAACAAGCAAAGCTGCAAATAGGAGGATAAGAACACGCTAATGCATCTTCTGCTTCGCTGGGGAAAAGCTGCTGGTTTCACAGAGGAGTCATAAAAGAAACTCCTGACTTGGATTTTACACCTCTGCTCCTCCACTGTCTGGGTGCATGTGAGTGTGCATGTGTGTGTATGCATGATCTCTCTGGGGCAGACGTTCTTACACCATTGACTGATTATTCTTTTTTTGGGAGGGGGGGTGCTTTCAGAGGCCGACTCACTGTCTGTGTGCAGCGGAGTGAAAGAACCCACTGAAAGCTTTTGATTCTCCATATACAAGTGTTCGTGTAATGATAGATGAATGTGCACGAGTGTGCGAGTGTGCGTCTGCTCGGCTACACACACACAGGTTTCACATGCTTATATACACATCTTCAAACAGCTTGCACCTGAGGTCACAACAACTGCCTGGCGTGTTGAAAGGATGAACAAGTTGCAGAAGAACAGGTGTATTATTTGATCTTCTTCTTGCTTTGAGTATTTGCTGCATTTCACCAGAGCGGAGTGACTCTCAAACTCCAAACACATCTTCAGTTCAATACGAGCCTGTAGCGAAGGAGCAACATCAGGTTCCAGAGAGATTAAGGTTGTAACTTTTGCTCCACGGGGCAAAAAAAGGCTCTGCTTATTTATTTTTCACTTTGTGCAAAGTCTCCTGCACAGTGTGATGGACATTGAATCTATGACCACAGATGGACAAAGTGAATAAAGTGTTGAGGACTGTAAACCTTATATGGAGTATTATTTTCTTGTCTTTATTTAAGAGCGTGGTTTTTCAGTTTGAGAGCGTGACTTTTTGTTTTGTCAAAGTTACATCATCATCTCATGTTGAGGCAGTTTAAGGAAGTTATGAAATAGTTCATCAACCTCAACTTGTACAACCTAGAAGGCTGCACACCTCGGTCACGGCTATCTCGACATCTTAAAGAAAGACACAAAAAATGATTGACTCCGCCCATTTATCTGAATCCACTCCAAAATGTAATGGCTTCGTCTTTGACTCACACCCCACTGTTCCACCAAGTTTTAATAAAATGGGTTCACTAGTTTTTGGGTAATCGTTGTCACAAACACACGAACGGTAATGAAATCATAACCTCTTGGCGAAAGGTAAAAATCTAATCAGTGTTCATGTTCATTACACACAATGGGGGATTTCAGAGAGTTTGCTAACACTGTAAATACTACTAAATACTAAATACTGTACAGGGATGAATGGAAGCACTTTATGAATGGCACAGTGTAAAAACTACATTCATACATTTCTAAAGCACAACAGCATGGCCACCATTCATAACAAGTGTACTGTGATTTGTGGGTAATTTGTTAGAACATGCACAACTGCAGGTGATGTTCTTTAATGTCACGTTAGATCAGTTATCAGCAGCTGAATCCTCCGTAAACATGACATCGCTTAAAGACACACACATCTGAGAGCTGCGAGTGTGTGTGTGTGTGCGTCTCTTCATCCTTTTTCTCTGCTTCTTGTCAGTGTGTGTTAGGATTGTGTACCAGGCCATGTAAACAATTTCACCACTGATAAGCATCACAAAGAGACACACACACACACGGTCTCACAATCACACAGTCAGTGAATAGAACGAATGGGAACAGAGACTGCGCACACACACACACACACACACACACACACACACACACACACACACACACACACACACACACACACACACACACACACACACACACACACACACACACACACACACACACACACACGCGCACACGCAAAAGCACACGCAAAAGCACACGCACAAACTCCACAGTCTTGTAATCAAACCGTCAGCTGAATAATTGCATGTATCTCCACTATACACACACACACGCACACACACACACACACACACACACACACACACACACACACACAGACAGACACACACAGCCAGTGTTAGTGAGCACTTCCTGTCTGTCCGCACCACATCCAGCCACTTTTCCATACACAACAATTACATAACGCAGCCCAGCGACACAGAATAACCCCTCGAACAGACTTTCATTAGAAAACGTCTGAGATTTTTCTTTCCCAGAGAAAACTCCTCAAGCTCGACTTACAGGAAACATTCATGGTGATTTAAACAGGAGATGTTTGATTCTTTTGAGCTGAAACAATAAAAAGTGGAACAACTTTAACATCAGTACTGGAATGGGGAGCCTTTCCATCCTCTGGAAGGTGACGCTGCAGTTAACTGCACCTTAACCGTGTTCGCTCTGAGTTTCAAAGTACGACATGTAGATATTCACGGTCTTCAGGTAATGAGGTTTAACAAGGTGACTCATCCTGACGCGTTGCGCGGAGGGAAATTGTCTTTATTTTCCTACACAGGCTGAAAGCTCGTTAGTTATGACTAATCCTCAGTATTTTAGTGACGTAGCTCAAAGATCAGTATAAATACACAGTGTGTCTGCATTGTCTTTTAGGTGATTGTTACAATCTGATCATTTCCGTATTCAGAACTTAAATTCCTGTCCGTATAAGGAGTTTGTACGACAACGAGAATATAAATAATCATACAAACAGTTGTTCCATGACGCTCATTGTTCTTTCCGTTTGCTTCTCTCCATCCAGCTGAGAAGCGATAGCAACAGGTGAGCCTGTTGGTTGCTATGGCTACAAAGAGCCCCAGCATCAGCATCTCACTGTTTCTATTTTTCCCCGGGGCGGCCAAGTGTCTTTGGCCTTCAGTAAAAGTGTGCGGCTGATAAACACAGCAATCAAATCAGAGTGTGTGTTTGTCTAGACAGAAGAAAAGAGACACTGCAGAGGCAGGGGAGAGATTCCTGCCGGGTACAGAGGAGAGGAGAGGGTTGGGAGGAAAGTTACATACAAGAAACTTTTGTAAAGGAAAAATATATATTTCAGGTAAAAAGAAAGAATTAGAACCTGATAATTGCGGAGTTGATGAGAATATCGACGTAATGACGAGTGGCAGTGAAATAAATAAATAAATTCGAGAGCAGAGCAGAGACGTCGTTTGGCTCAAATGAGGCTTGACCGTCTCTTGTTTCTCTTCTTCCTTTGCAAACAATCCATAATATTCCTCTGTGTGTTGTTTTAACCTTCATTACTTATCCACTCCTGAGCTTCAAAATCACTCTGCAGCTTTGCCTCATTCCCTGTCCCCTGTGTGTGTGTGTGTGTGTGTGTGTCTTACCTGCTAATTCAAGGCAGTATCTCCTCAAACTAAAGCACAAACACACTGACTGTACTGCACAAACACACAAACACACACTCACTCACCACTGAGCTTCTACTGAAATTAATAAGATGGTGAAACAACTTCTGCAGAATTTAACACCTGCATTTCTGTTGCACAACTACAACGCACACAAGTTGTGACACGCAGGAACGGGGATGTTTGCCTTGTATGTATGTGAGTGACTGTGCAACAATAAATATTTCCCACTACTACTCATTGATACATGATTTAACTCTTTAAGAACTGATTTGTCTGAACACTAAATCCAACACAAAATAATATCATGAAAAAAGTTTGCAAGTGAAAACCGCCACTTATTAAACTTAACAAAAAGAAAACATGCTTTTAAAAAAAAATATAATTCAATCCTTTGTATTTTTTGTATTGTTTTACATGATCTTGCTCTCGTTGTCTCACTACCATCTGCTATTATGTTTGAATATTGTGTAACAAATCCTGGTTTCTAACAACATGCTGACTGAGCTGACTTCCTCCCAGACAGCAGACGGATGTGGTCCACGTCAGACGATGATGCAGCACATGTGGCCCAAACAAAATGGATGTGAGCACAAAGTTGCCACAACTATCCTAAAACAAATGTGGGCCTTTGTTGGAGCGAAACGCCCGAGTGCCATCACCTGCGCCAAAACTATTTTGGCTGTTTAGAGTTTGCTTAATTGTGTTGCTTAATAAAATCCCCCTGCTTAAAGCTACTGTGTGAATTGGACACAGCTTTACTCATAAACCAACTCATGTTGGCATGTAAAGTAAATGTTCTTCCCAAAATGTTCCTCTCTTGGCAGCAGCAACTTTACAGCAGTTAGATTTAAGAGTAGTGAAGAGAAAATCTCCAATTCAAATTAATCTCATCATACAGTGACTAAACCCAGAACAAGATGATATGGGTGGAAGGAAGTTTTCAGAAGGTGCCGAGGGAAATGCATCTCCAAAGAGAAAACTTCATTTATCCTAGTAGGAGACAGGTGAATCCATTTTCCTTTCCTGTTGTAATTGCAGTAAGATTGAAAAGCCTGTTTAATTGCTCTTTAATAAATGTTTGCAACACCAGACAACTGGTGTCCTGTCCCAGTCTGTGATGGAGAGGAAGGGAATATAAGAGGATTAGGGAGCAGGAGAGGGAGGGAGGAAGAATAATAACAGAAGAAGAGGTGGAACAGGACCTCAGGGAAGAGGTGGAAAAGGTGAACGTTGAATTGCAGAGAGAGAAAGAGAGATATAGGGTGTGGGCAACAGAGGGAGGCAGAAAAAAAAAAAAGCTTGTGAATGAGGCAATCCGACTGAATGGAGTTTAAGTGGAAGCAAATGAGTTATGGAGAGGCGAACTGTGGCGGCGCAGCAAAAACCCAAAAAGCCGGGGAGGGGCTGACAAATGACGGCGAGGCTGAGCTCAAGTGAGGGGGTGTGCGAGGAGCATATATCAGAGAGCCAGAGGGAGAGAAACAGAAAGTGAATGAGCACTTGCGAATGGTGGCCAGAGAAACGAGGGAGAGACAGAATGAAGGATCGAAAGACAAGAGTGGGGGAAGGAGGTAGAGAAATGATGGGGCAGGCATACGGAGCTGGAGGTTATATATCAAAATGGGAGGAGAGAGAAACTGCGTCGTATAGCAAAGGAGATTTTGCAATAAAAGCTCGTTCATTATTGATTTTCACACCGACTGAAGATCATGAAAGTATTACAATTTGCATTTAAATAAAGTTGCTGGACACAAACTATAAAAAAACAAACTCATCTCACTGCATCTTTATCATGTCACTCATTCTTTTGTGGTAAATGCCTTAAATATTCTGTTTATACAAAGAGACACAAACAAATACAAGCTCTCGTGCTCATACACTGGGAGGTTTTTCTGTGTGTGTGTGTGTGTGTGTGTGTGTGTGTGTGTGTGTGTGTGTGTGTGTGTGTGTGTGTGTGTGTGTGTGTGTGTGTGTGTGTGTGTGTGTGTGTGTGTGTGTGTGTGTGTGTGTGTGTGTGTGTGTGTGTGTGTGTGTGTGTGTGTGTGTGTGTGTTTGTGTTTGTGCGTGGCAGTGTCAGGGGGCCGGGAGATGATCCAAACATCAGATAGTGCTCATGTTCATCACCCCGTCTCTCGTGGCGCGGCGCTGACTGTTATTAAAAACTACAGAGTAATATCTGAACTGTCACTCATCCCCGAGATTAAAGACTGAGCCTTATTTCCTAAGCGCCGCAGGTCTGGATAAATCAGTATCAGCTCCCCCGAGCCGAGGGGCGCTAAGCGGATGCTCGGTTGGTGCTGGGCTATGCTAACGAATCAAGATAGTAATGTGGGGCTGTGGTGCGTCGCTGCGTGGGACGGACGATGACTTCAGGACTGGATCTGACGATTTGACGAAGGGTTAATAGGCAACAGTAAATTCAGTGAGTTACACGTGAGAGCTGCAGACCCTTGAAGTGCTGCTGGAAATGTCACAAGCACCATTTGCTCAAGACACTAAAGTGCTCTTGAGAAACACCAGGGAGAGAGAGTGTCATTTATGTGATGTGATTAGTCCCAGCATGCGTCGGCTTTCCACCCTGTTTCCTGAACTGGTTTCCAACCTGTGGGGTTCCGGACCCCACCAGAGACCACATGTTCAATCTAAATCTTTTTCCTGAAATTTTCCAAAGGGGCTGTATGTGAGAATGAAAATGTCAGATACAATCGCTCCCGGCACTTAGGAGCAAATGAATAAAATGGGTCAAATTTTCTTTGAGATGCAATTTTTTTCTTTTATTGTCATCTTATATTTTCAGCTCATCATGTTTTGGATTTACCAGGTGGGGAGTCTTGTTTTGTGCATGTTGCACCTCAGCCTCATGTCTGTGACCTGTCAGCTGGTGTTTCACCAACAGGAGCAAACAGGTCGGTCTTAACCTCGCTCCCCGTGGGACGTGAAGACAGAGCGGTGAGACTCCGTGTGGAAAGAATCGCTTCATGTCTGATGGTCCGTACACATAGAAACCCAGCCTTAAGGCAGAGTAGGGCCAGTCTGCAGATATTAAATACACACTTTCATTCCTGATTCCATATTGCCACGGCAACGGGTTCGTCTTTTGCAGGAACCCATTATTCATGTCTCCAGAAGTTTGACAGTGACGACAGTCTCTCCCTAGAGTCACTGAACTTTCATTTGTGTTTCACACACAAGATCTTTGAGGGATATAAAGCCCTGAACATGTCCCTGGTGTTTTTACAACCCACTAACAAAGATGGAGACAGAGATTTAAGATTTGGCCAAAATATAGTTGTTTGTATCTGTTACCCATGCACGAGGATGAACCCGCATGACCTTTACACACTATTTCACATCTTCAAAGGTGGTGGAAAATCAGCTGTACAGGTTAGAGAACATGGCTGCAAACAATACAGCTTTCACGTCTCCACTTCCTCCCACTATCCAGAAATGAAGCCAAAATATCCTGGAAATGAAAACTGCCATCTTGCACCTATAAAATCATCTGAGTCTGAGGGAGGGAGTCACGTTCATGAGATCATCATCGTCATCAGGAAACAATGAGCACTTAAACATCACTGAGGAAAGTACATTTGACTTTTGAAGGTTGCCGTCATGTCGTCCATCTTCATATAAAGTCTGTGAGACACACAGACACAAATCTGTGTTCGGAATAAAACTCGCTGCCTTTTGTTTATATCTCTTACAGGTTCCAAGGCAAGCGCTCTGCCTGAGCAGGTGGGAATTCAGTGTTTGGCTCAAGGGCACTTGAAGCATCAAACTTGAGTCCATTTAAGAGGTTTATCAACACAACGACATACAAATTACTGCTGCTTGTCTCAATCATCAGTCCGTCACTGTGAGTTTAACCTCAGCAGTAGAACATATTTATATAAATCTGCTCCACCACATTTATTGAGGTCATTTCTGCTCCAATCTGCTTTGTTTATCCGGCCTTTTTAGTCATTGTTAGTTATATAAGAGCATAAAAAAGGAAAAGTTGGAAGCAAAGTTTGCTCCCGGCTTCTTTCTGAGTCTCTCTTCAAGCTCCACTGCTGCTTAATGTGATCAACAGCACTTTCTCTATGAATCTTACCCAATTTCTGCTACTTTCACTTTTATTAGTTTGAATTGAGTCTGGTCGTGTGTGCGTGCTGAGACGAAACACGACTTTGCGGAGCGAACACTCTGGTCCCTGCCACTGAAGCTAAATGCCGTCAAACACACGGCGGCACTCGCAAATTACCTGAACTCGTCTTTTTAGCGCAACAGCCCGAGGTTGAATCTAAATGAAACAGTATGTGTGATCAAAACCAGCTTAATGAAACTGTGCTGCTAATTAGAGCTACAGCTCTGAGGGCGGGACAATTCAGAGAGGACACTTTAATAAAAGGACTGACAATGTCCTCAGGTGCAGGAATATTAATACACTCTGTATTGAGTTGCTGCTGAGTAATTTATTGTCAGAATATTAGTATACACCACCTTTAGATTGTATATAAAGATGGACGACATGAGGGTGCCCCAAAAGTGAAGCCAAAGACTCTCGATTGCCCCCTAGTGGCTGGCTGCAGTACAGGTCATAAACCCCACCTCCTCCGTGTTAGTGTATGGAACATGGACGCTATAAAACGCTATAAAAATAGGGTGAAATGTCTTGATTGACAGCTAATAATGACTCGCGATTGGTCGAGCATGTGTATCGACGGTGCCTCAATAAACATGTCGTTCCATCTTTATCTATTTATTTATGGTACCACCAAGAGTCGCACCTCAAATTAAATCAGCACTTTTCCCTCAGCAATACCTGAATATTATTAAATTCACAGAGATAAGATATATTGCAAGGCTTTCCACTGAATTGCCACTTGGTTGTACAACAGATATAACTAATAAACTTAAGTGTGTTTTTACAGTTTACAAGCACACACACACCGACATTCTTCTCCCGTTCTCGTCCTCCTGCCTTTCAAATCAAACTCAAGCTTTCAACCCTGATTGACACTCTGTCACGCCCCCAGTGAAGAAGCAGCGAGAGGGGAGCTATAATTTCATCACATCCGCCATCTACCACATGACAGGGGTGTGGGGGTGTGTGTGTGTGTGTGTGTGTGTGTGTGTGTGTGTGTGTGTGTGTGTGTGTGTGTGTGTGTGTGTGTGTGTATTCTAACGGCAGGGAAGATTCCTGTTATCTGATGTAAGAGGAGATCAGCACTGCCACATTTCTGCCTCCATGTAAAATGAGGTGGAGGCAGAAATGGTGTACACATGCTCATTTCTGTTAAATGATTATGATCAAACGTGTTAATATCAGTGGCCACTAATTGAAGGGCCTATTTCATAAAGTGTCAAACTGTTCAGGCGGTGGACACAGGAGAAGGGAACGGCTTCAGATGTGATCGTGTCAAAGAAAGACAGCAAAGGGCAGAGCCAAGGTGTCAAAAGGACGTGTAGGTGCATGAGTGCCTGAGTATCAAATGAATGCAGCCAACACAGGCGCTGCTGACTTTGAGGGCGACTTAATGATCAAGCACAAGGCGCTGACAGACCCTTTGTGTGTTTGTGCTGAAGAGTGCGCTTGTAGTTGTGAGTTGATGCCAAGGTACAAGTGAAGAGTCTAATATTTGAGAACAAAGACCTGAATTAAGCAACGGAGGCCTAATGAATTTAACTCCTTCCAGTAAACACACACAGCACTCAAACACACGGAGAGAGCCGTTGATTGCTTTGCCATTTTCGGCTCATTAGCTGCAGCTCATCGATCTCTGTGGTCGAAATGCATTATGAAGAAAGCAGGAGTTTGTGTTTTGCAAGTAGATGTTTTACCACAACTGAGTAGAGAACTCAAGAGAACAGCACGTCTGAAGCATTTTCAAATATTAAATGAAGCAAAAGAGTAAAGTAAGTCCACCTTAAATAAACAAAACAAAAAAAGAGTGAAGGAATTCCATCGTAAAAGATTGACGTCAAGTAATTCCACTTTAAATTCAAAGAATAAAGTAAAAAAAGTAAAGTTATTCCACATTAATTCCTAAAATAAAGGAAAAGAGTAAAAAAAAACATCATCTTTTTTTAACTTGTCACAGGGGGCGCTGCTTAATTCACGTAGGACCACTGCATCAACAGTTGCACTGATTTAGCAAAACACTGCACTGGGCTGGACTCCCTGCAGCGAGGCCACCGAGGGAAGGTTTCCTCAAGTGACGTCCAACATTACGTAAACCGAGGCTCCGCAGGATCAGCGCCGGTGATGGATGGGGTTAAAAATAGTGCCTTCTTTTTTACCCAGCTGCCCACGCGGGTGCCAGACACCTGCGTACGTCCACTGCAGCTATTGTGTAAAATGTGAGGCTGGTGCGGAAGAAGAGTTTAGGATTTTTTAAGGGAGAGAACGAGAGGAATAAGAAGAGGAGAGACAGATGTGGGGAGGAGGGAAGGAAGGAAAGACCTTTTATGGTGAGCGGAGGGTAAAATAAAGAACTCCAATCACTTTCTTCTCATTTCAACCCTCAGAAATCTAACATTTCATTCTCTCCGTTTCCTCCCGACCCCGATAACGTCTCACTGTCATTCTCTCCCACTCCTTTTTTTCACTGGCATCCTTTACTCTTTGCCTTCTGTACCCACATATATACATACATACACTACACTATATATACCTCTCTCTCTCTCTCTCTCTCTCTCTCTCTCTCTCTCTCTCTCTCTCTCTCTCTCTCTCTCTCTCTCTCTCGTTACCATGGCAACCCCACAATGGGCCTTACACAGCTAATAAGTAGAGAGAGCAAGAGGGATGAGCGGAGGAGCGGAGAAGCAGAGAGAGAAAGAGAGAGAAGGGAGGGAGGAAAAACAACTAAATGGAAATATAAATGGATGCCAATCTATTCCTGGTATTAGTGATCGAGGCAGAGAGAGAGAGAGAAAGAGAGAGAGAGAGAGAGAGAGAGAGAATTATTCAAATTCATTCTAGGTTGTATCTATAAAATTGTGTGAGTGCTTATATAAAGTATTTCTGTAAGTGCAGTATATAAGGTATTATGTGTGCATTTTAATTACTTTAGTGTAAAGGTTATTTTTCTAAATCGGAGCAAGAAAACAACCTCTTGTGATATAACTGGGTGAACAATCATCAGTGAACTGCAGGAACGGGGTCGTCCACTAAACAGAAGGTCGTAGGTTCAATCCCCAGCGTTTCCACTCTGCATTCCAAAGTGTCCTTGGAAAAGATACTAGACCCCAAATTGTCCCAGAGTGTGAATTGTGAGTGATGGAAGCTTATGTAGCTGCATGAATATGGATTGTACTGTGATATGCTTTGAATGGTCGATAAGACGCTATATATATATATATTCACAGTAAAAATAGGAGATCAATAATTGCTCATTATGTTCAGTGGGTTCAAGAAGGAAATTACACACGTGTTACATAAACATCCACAGCTGAGCTTCAAGAGGAATGAAGATGAACATGTCTCATTCAATTTGATGTCTGTGTGCGTCTCTGTGTGCGTCTCTGTGTGCATGCACCTGTGGATTGATAATGGATGTGTTTTTGTTTGAGGCACCACACAGATCAAAGCCTCGCTGGGCCTCTGAACTACTGGATGAAACACGCACACACGGACGCACACACACAGACAATGCCTCCCGCCTGCTTTCTGTCTTAGCCTGACAGCAGTGGGTGTGAGGGACAGTTGGACTGGCACCCAGGTGAGAGAAGGAAGTATTCACAACCACGTCACTAGCTGTAGCTATCGCCAAGGCCGCTTTGCCATGACAACAAGGAATCTCGTCACCATGGTAACGCAAGAAGCGGGCGACGAGGAAATGACAGAGAGGAAATGAGGCTCAGGAGCAAACCAGGCAGCGAGCCAGTGGTTCCCACGTCCCAGTTTCCTTCTGCGGTGTCCAAGTGTATTGGAAAAATCCATAATACAATAAATCTTTAGATAAAAATACTGCAGACAGTATCAAATCAGAAATATAGAGAGAAATGTATTTTTAAACGTGAGCATGCAATCTGAAAAAGTTGCTTATATATTAGTTATTTTAGGGTTCATAACAAATTGTAGACAATCGCATTAAAACACACATGAATAGAAAACATGTTTTTGCATTTTTTTAACATTCATGTATTCGTGTTTGTTCTAAAAGAACTGAAATGTGCGTCATGTGCAGATTTAATACTTAACCGCCCTCGTTAGGAGCTTCTTTGGAGAAAACACCTCCATTACATAGTATATTGCTTTTGGAGCAGAAACATTAAAACTCAGTGGGGGGGACGTCATCAGATGAAACCAACAGTGTTTCATCTCGTCAGACAGTAACAGCGACGCCCCACAGGACCAACGCAGCATCTTCTGCTGATGTCTTGGAGCCCGGGTTCTTCTCAGGATATCCAGGACAGTGTTCCAGCGTGAGGAGCTGGTTTGCATCCTGATTTCCACTCAGACAGACTTCAGATGAATATTCAGTTTTCACCTGATAAAACCCCTTTAAAATGTCTCTGCTCTGCACAAGACTCAGATAAGCACTGATACAGGATGATACAAATCTGTTGTAGAATATTTCTCAGAGCTTGTTTCCCTTCAATTCTTAGTCTAGTGGGAGGTTATCATGCTTCACTAAAATCAACAGTACATCAGTGCTGCGATGTGAGGGAAACCTATCTACATGATACTTATGCCATTTTCTGACATGAACTCCTGGGTTTTTGTCGTGAACTTCCCCTTGAGGAGGTATTTGTGTTTCTGCTGCTCCTCCTCCAGGGGGAGGTCAGAGGTCAGGGTGGACAGTTTTCCCCTAACTGGTGTCTCCTCCGGCCGAGAGACAGAGCCTTTCACATCTACCGACCTCCCACCCTCCCGTCCGTTTCATGAGTCTTTACCTGTGAGCTGACAGTCGTCGTTGGAGCCTGCAGAGTCTTCCTGGTTGGGGCTGAGGGGGGGGCTGGCAGGGGGGCTGGTGCTGAAGCTGGCGTAGCCCAGGGACGAGCTCACCTCGCTGGGCTCACAGCTGTGGTTCACTGGCCTTTGGACGTCCAGGGACGAGGACAGAGAGGTTCGCTGCTTGGGCTAAAGGCAAAACAGGAGTAAGAAAAAGATTAAATATTAACTATATTCTCTCATGTAGCTGACAATTGTGTGGCTTTATTCATTGGTTCATGGTTTATGTAACATGTAAAAATGGTGCAAGGATAGAAAAAAGAGAGGGATAGAGATTATAAGGGAGAGGCGATAGAAAGACGGAGAAACGGACAAAAAGAGAGAGAGAGAGGATTTCATAATGACAGCTCACAGCCGAGTGAGAGAGTGAGACAGAGAGGTAGAGGACAAGTGAAACTGTAGACTGGCACCTGGTAAACACATCTTACATAATGAGGCATTTGCAGCTCTCAACAACCTGCTGCTGCTTCACAAACAGCTCCAGCAGTCAACACCCTGCTGTGTGTGTGTGTCTGTTTGTGTGTGTGTGTGTCTGTGTTTGTGTGTGTGTGTCTGTCTGTGTGTTTGTGTGTGTGTGTCAGAGGAAAGCAAATCAATACAGTGAAGCACCAAGGTTAAAATAAAACCCTGAAATACTGAAGGAGACTGACACACGACATGGACCACCTTCATAAGACCTTCACTGAGTCCAGGGACAAAAAAACTGAACCTTGACTAAGAAAGAAAGAATGAGGGAATGGAAATAAATGCAGAGAAGGGGAGAATGTTTCTATTCTTTCTGCGCTTGGTGCAAAGAAATTGGGTTTTTAAGCATCTTCAGATCGACTGGACTAAAGTGAGATGAAAACAAAGGTATAATGGGAACAGGGAAACGACTCGAACGTGGAGGACGCATGCGAGATGAAGAGGAACGGAGAGGACTGGACAGGGTGAAATGGAAAAACTGGGGAGATGAAAAGACACGGTGAGAGAAAATGGCAGCACTGAGGAAAAGAGGAAAAAAGCGAGGGAGCAGGACACAGAACAAATGATGGGAGGAGGTAAGAATGTGAAGCAGGAGAGGAAGAAAGAGTTGGACGAAGAGGAGTGAAGCAACAGAGGAAGGAAGAAGGAGGCAGCATCATAAAAGAAAGGAGAAGGAAGGAACATTAGATGGAAGCTACGAATTATTATTTTATTAAACATGAAAAATGAATATAATCTTTTAATTAAAAAGAGCTCCAGATAAGGTTCAACATATAAAAAATACGGTTATTTGCTTTTTTGTAAGTTTAATGAGGAGAGAGATTCCACTCGTGTTTGTAGAGTTATCACGAAGCCATAATGCTAAACAAACATAAGCAGCTCCTACATCTTAGTTCATATTTTATATACGGCTGCAAGAGTCGTATTGATCTTCTCCTCCAACTCTTGGCAGGAAATTGTAGTGTACAAAACTATAGGGTTTGTTTTTCAAAGTCATTTGAAACACTTCTGCTGTAAGAGAAAGGTCAAATCAACAGAAGTTCAACCCACAACCTGATATCAGCCAATAAACACAGAGCTTTTCACGGCAGAACTTAGAAGAGTAGAAGAGATACAACTAACGTCCCCTGACCAGAGCAGCCACAGCAGCACTTTTCTTTTCCAGTGGACATTTGGTCAATGGGGAATAACACCACAGCAGCAACATCCCACAGAGACCATGGATGTTTAAAGGACCAATACATCAAGCGGACAGGATCACAGCAGCACGGACGAGCAACGGGGAATAAAGACAATGATGTATGAGCCCAACGGGGAACAGTCCGGACGGGGCAAGGGGAGAGACAGGGCACAAACCTCGCTGTCAAACAAAAAAATTAATCTCTGTAATCAAGAAAAACTAAATAGAAGGAAAATAAATCTTTCACAGTAAAATAAAAAACACTTCTTAATTTGTGCCCACGTAAAAAAACAGAACCTATAGTGTTGTATAAGTCGGCTCTCATCAGATAATCCAAGTCCAAGACAATCGACCCAGAAAGATGGAGCTGCTGATGTGGGACACTGTGGCATTTCAAAGTGAGAGGTTGTAGTTGTGTCTGTGTGTGTGTGTGTGTGCAAACGTTTAATGAGTTTATTGGCAACTTCAACTTCTCCTTTTCATCGTTCAAGCATGTCTTAACACCCACACTCATCGGCGCCTTGTCTCGGTGCATTTCGCTTCAGCTTCTTTCTAACAACTAAACAACTCGTCTCTCTGGGCTCACGCTTATTAGGAGCTCACACATGCACATAAACACACTCACACCCAACAAAACACACACACACACACACACACACACACAACACTACACGCTGTAGTTCTGGCTGAGGCTCAGCGTGTACAATGCAAATGGGCAGCAGGCTAATGAACATGCCATGGCCAATTGGATTAATGAGCGCACACACGCACGCACGCACGCACGCACGCACGCACGCACGCACGCACGCACACACACACGCACACACACACACACACACTTTCTCTGTCTGTAACAGCATCCCTGGGGGGAAACATGCTGTTTAACACTTAACTAATGGGTGTAGGTCCTAATAAATGACACAACCATTAGCTAGAGAAAAGTATTTCCTCACCCAAGATGAGGCGGGACGTGTCTCTGCAGTTTGAGTTGCATGCACAGACTGAATAAAGTTTTTCCTTCGTGAGAAAATGAGAAATCATGTTGATTAATGAACCATAATCAATTATAAAATGATCATAATTACCAGATCAGATACTGTGGAGTCGGGAAACAAATATCCACTGTTGATGAATGGGACGTAATTTACTGTGCAACCTGTTCGTCATGCTAAAAAAATGACAATGTAGTTGTACTAAGAGTGGGGGGGGGGGAATGTTGCCATTTCCATTTAGTCTCTTTACCGGCTGACAAATTCATCAGTTTAACGTGAGCTGGGGACTGAAAGGTAATTATCCTCGTGGCTTTAATCGATATTTTCTGTTGTTGGAGCAACTTCTCTCGTGTAGAACGGTAGCTTGGAGTAAGTGACGCTGTATCGAGCGATGCGTGCGTCTTTAGAAGAAGCAGAGTTTTTATTTCTGTCGTTTTATTTCACGTGCACGGAAGATGAAACACGCAGGATAAAATATTAAACCACTCAGCATTCAAACACACACACACACACACACACACACACACACACACACACACACACACACACACACACACACACACACACACACACCCCGAGTCCCTAACCTAAAATATCCTGGAAACACAGGATCTCTTGTACTTTTGACGTAATTGGGAGCCTGACCCACTGTTGGTGGTCAGATCATCATCTGAAATCATAGTGCTGTTTCCCGGCTCTCCCACGCAAACACCTCCCTCCTATTATCTGCTATCAGTCCACTCGCTCCTCTTGTCGGAGTAAACAGTCTCTCACTCTGTCCATCATGTGAAATTGTGAGAAACGCAGGAGGCTGAACTCCGCTCGCTTTGAACCGGCAGTATTTCACCTCCTGTCCGTTCCGCAGCACTAAAGCAGTTTTTCCTGCCATATTCATGATGGCACACAATTTAAAACGCAGTGCAGAGGCCGGCAGGGGCGAGCAGTCCATTTGGCTCACAACCAGCGAGGTGATTGAAAGGCACGGCTCGCTGGAATCAACAAAGTACTACATACAGATTCATTTGTTATGGGCTGGGAAATGCCAGGAAATAGCCCGGACGTTTAACTCCCACCGGGGAGCTTTTAGCTTTAGCTCGAGTCCGTTTCAAACAGCAGTGTGTGACCTGTGTCTCCTCTGGGGCCACAGGCTGAATATCCTGCTGAGCCGGGGCCACACACACATACACACACATCGTATACCTAAATAAGGAAATGTAAAAAAAAATGCTACTCTGTTAAATCAGCCAATATATATATAGTAAAATCTTCAAAAGTAAATTATTTTTCTTTCACCTTAGTGAAAATCTCTTTTCTCACTGCCCATCTTTAAAAGCCAAACAACCAACATGATTGTTTTATCGGTTGTGTGTGAATGTGTGTGTGTGTTTGTGTGCGTGTTTCTGCACACGTGGGCCCAGCGCCAGTACTACATGGACAGAGCTGAGACACATTCCTGGATTTATACAGAGCAATCATGTATTGCAATCATGCGCAGATCCGAGCAAATATGCCAGAAGATTAACTGACTGGAGCAACACTGTCAGAGCGGGATCGTCAAGGGTGTGTGTGTGTGTGTGTGTGTGTGCTAAGTGACTGACGTGTGTGTGAGCAGATTAATGAGCTCTAAATGCCAAAGTGATTAGTGATTTTCTGGGGAAAACAGAGACACATTGACAAACGTGTCTAAAAACAGATTAACATGAGACAAACTCCACAAAATGAAACTTTACTGGAACACCGAGGAAAGAAAACAGTGATACATCTTCATATCTAGCACGAGACCATAAACTACTTTATCTACTCAATCGTCTAATGCTGTTCTGTTAATTGATCAACAGCACAGTTTATAAGGAAAATCACGTTGGAAAGATTAGTTTAAAAAACAAGCCATTCTTGGACTTTTCAGTGTCAGCGTGTATGTTTGCTTATTTGTGGGAGTTAAAACTTTTATGTTACAGAATAAACAATGAAGAATGTATTTAGATTACAAACTGTTTTCTTAATTCAAGTTCTATATAGTTGGTTATCTTTCTGTTTTCTTTTCGTTCGTATATTCATAATAAATCTATTTGTGTTGAAGGAATGTTTAAACTGAAATGTTTTACAGTTACGATCCAGCAGTGCAGAGTCCGTCGTTGTGCTGCTGGAGTCTGGGAGTGTCTGTTGATTGTCTTGTTTGTTTACTATAATCATGTTGTCATCTCATAATCACTCCACAGTGATGTTCAAATTACACATTTCCCCTTGTCACTGCTCCTCGATCCCTGTTGGTCAAAACAAATCATCTTTACTTGGAGGAACGCACCAAAATCAATACCTCTCTGTTTTTCAAAACCCGGGTCAGGTTGATTGACGGCAGTGCTCATTAGGTGCCCTGCTCGAGAGCACTCTGACCACAGCGAAATGGAGGAGTTGAGAGCATCACTCAGCGGGTTATGACCACGCCACAGCCTTCTTCTTCTTCTTAACGCTCCTATAGGCTGCTGCTTCCTTTATGTGACAGCTGAGTCAGCACATTTACCATCGAGTGCTTTATTATCTTCTGAAAAGCACCTGGTGAGTCTGTCGATCTGCACTCCACTCTGAGTGTGTGGTCAGGAGCTCATTGTGTCATTGTGTGCGCTCTTGTGTTCGTCCAAATGCAGGTACCTCTTTGTGAGTGACAGCAGACGCGGATGCATACGATCCACACTGTGCATCCACGTGCACGTACAGGATGTGTGCGTGTCCCAGTCTAACACTGTCGCACACGACCAGACATGATAAACAGAAGCTGCTCTCCGTTTCTGTGCCACACACAGACACTCACACTCGTATGTCTACACTTGTGAGGACTTTCACTGCATCACATCCCCACGCTGCAAACACTCACCTAGAAATCTACCTTATCTTGTCATTCTGTTTATTCTAATCTCCGTCTACTCTTTACATATAATATCATCTTCTGTCTCTCTTTTTCCTCATTAAAATGTTTTTCTAAAATCTGAACAAAGACGTGTTTAGGGGACTGATATCTTGGTGGAAACCTGCGCTCGACTTTTACAAAGGCTGCACTTGGATGTAAAAAAGAGCAGAATGTTAAAACAAAGAAAAACAAAAAAAACTCTGTGATGTGTTATGCAGGTGAAATTAGAAAAATAAGCCGTGAGCCATGAAGTCAATTTGGATTTGGGACACCTGAGGTTTGGAAGGATTATTAGATGCAGCAGCACAGCAGCAGGTTTTATAAAACTGTTTCGTTATTAAAGAGGCTTTTTCTCCTGCTTCTCGGAAAAGGGGAGATTTACAACTTAATAAATAACAGTTTCCCAGTAATTGCATGTGTGGTTGACAAAGAAATGTCATTGCCTGATAACGATGAAATGTGCAAGTGTAAAGGATGAGCTATCATCAACTATTCTTTAGCTGACAACCATCTGTGTGCCACCTATATTCTATTCTCTACTTGCTGCCTCGAATGTCTCGTCATGAAACTAGAGTCACGAATTCAAACGCCAATTATTTTGGATAAAAATATAAATCATTGACGGCCCAGACGTCATTTTTCTTCCTCTTTTCAAAGACTAGATTCTCCGAGTTGTGACTGTATCCAAACAAGGTTTCCAGAAAAGACTTTGTATTGTCACTTTTGTAAAATACAAGAAAAACACCTCACTGTGTGTCAAAATATGGAAAATACGACAAAAGCTTCGTGCTGCACAAAACCAACAAACACATGACTCATTCCTGGCTTCACTTTTACTTTGAGCAAAAAGTGTTGCTTGGAAAACAGTTAGAAATCTTTTTAAAATGTACAGATGGTTAAATAAGTGTCGGTAGTTTAGGTCCTGACTTTTTCAAAATAGAAAAACAGATGCTAAGTTCTGTGATTTAAATGTTATAATAATAAATAAGAGGCACAAAGTGGGACTGGGCCAATGCTACGTACAAGGAGGCTGCTTTTTGAGACAGTGGTGAAAATGTCGTCAAACTTTTAGACCTCAAACACAAACCGATCCTCACAAAGATGTCGATGTTTGTGCGTTTGTGTTCCAATATGTGATTCATGTGCTTGTCAGAGAAACCAGCTTCACTGAGCTCAAACACGAGTTCCACCATGTGTTTCCCTCTGACGGGAATCTCTTTTAAACTGTTCAGATTCACACACAAGCAGCAAAGTAGGACACGGAGCCAGTGGGTACATCTGATAACCCCATGACGCAGAGTATAGACGTCTCTGAATTCCCTCTTTCACCATCTTTACATTCGTTTAATTAATCCTTCATTCTTTCTGCCCCTTAAATCCCATCTGACCACGTGATCAAGAGCTTCAACACGTCCAGCTGACGACATAAAAACGACCCAAACATTAAGCCCCAGCGCCTGTGTTCTCTTCGCATCTTTACAAAGGGACTGCATGTGTTTTAATCAGCAGCATTGGTACATGAGAGGAATTGTTTCTTTTAAACCACAAAATTGAAGCGCGAAAATTACCCAGAATGCATTTTTATTTACAGCAAAAACCCCAGGGAGCATCTGCACTCCAGTGTTTGTCCTTGGAACGACAAAAACACCAGTGGGATGAGATAACCTACAGGGCACCTCAATTCAAAAATCATGTCATTTACTGTTACGCTTTTAAATGCAGTTATAGATTAGCTTGTAAAAATCCAATAAATACAACAGATACTAATTAATTGAACTGTGTTTTACAGTTGTTCCTGAAATTGGAATAAAAAAGTCCCTGTAGGGTTTCAACCAGTTGGATTCCTCTGTTGTGTCCAGACAGGCCTCTCTGAGTACATGTTATTGCCAAATATGATTTGAGATATAATTATATAACTGAGCTCAGATCGTCGTGACACAGAATCATGGTGTTGACAAACAACAGGGAAATTTAATCCAATTTGGAAACTTTTGCTGAAAACCCCCTCTGGAAGCCTGAGAGCACCACATTAATATTTCAGCACAGAGAGGAGGAGGAAGGACTGTGGAGCTATAGCCAGACTCTTCTACACATCCGGAGCGGCAGCATGTATGTGCAAGGCCCTTATATGTCTGTGGTGTGTGTGTGTGTGTGTGTTCGCAGAGTGTCAGACGTACACCGTGCACTGATGACATAGCCAGCGGGAGCACTAAAATGAAATGAAATAAATTCTAGAGAATTAATTAGGCGCCATAAAATTGAACTCGGGTGCTCCTTGATTATGTTCGCCTCAAGCTGAGCGCAGGCCTGCTCGGCACCGCATGTGATCCCGCCACGCACTTTAGTTAACATGCCAAAGATAGGCCCTGGGAGGGCGGGGGGGGGGGGGGGGGGTTAGTGGCGCAAGCAAGAGGGGAGAGGTTGAGGTTCATGAAGGGCAGGTAAGGGGAGTGGATTTCATTTAGTAGGTATATGCAGCTTTATTTTTTATTTGAGTAATAAAGAAGTCGATTGATTCAAGTTCCCATGAAAGAGTTTGTCCTTCTGACGACGTCTCCATCATGAACGCCCAGGAAACCAACACGTCAGAAGCAGGAAGAAAGCCCCGTGGAGACCAGACACAGAGTGTTGCACTTTTAAAACTTTTACTTTAGTCCCGATTTCAAACTCAGCAACTGAATGATTTTAGATCTCTAAGAAGTTCAGTGTGAGCCATGATGGAAAAATGCAGCTTCAGCATCTAGACTTCTAGGAAGAAGGAAGGAGAAGGAAGAGGAGGAAGAATGAGAGGAGGCAGGAGAAGATGAAGAGACAAAGAAGAGGAGGAATGAAGGAAGGAAGAATGAAAAAGAATAAGGAAGAGTGAGAAGAAGAGGAAGACGGAGAAGAAGATAAAAAAGAATAGAAGAAGAAACGGAGGACGAAGAAGAAAAGTGGAAGAGGAGCTTTTCTTTCTTGATAAAAGTTTATCTCAGAAGAAACTTCATAATTATAAGAATTTACAAAGTAATTCATTTACTCTGCTTGCTCTACAGAATTCTGATATCATACGATTCTTCCCTGAACGAGCATCAGTGTTGAGTCGCACCTCTTCCGCAGAGTGAGAAAACAACTGCCTTTAATTATCGAGGTGCGAACTGTTGACGCAGCGACTGCTACTATCGGCTCAGAGACAGAGGTGAGAGGACTAAACAAACCTCAGGTCCCTGATGAGGCTGATCTGAATTTCTGAATGTTGATTCGAATTTATTCCTGATCGGCGACGCATTATTAATCTACTCTACTGCTGCTGCTGTTGTTTTACAAGATTATTTAAAAAGTAACAGAGATAATTATATTTCCTCAGCATCTCAGGTTTAAACAACAGGGTTTAACTTGGAAAGTTTAGTTTCTGATATGATATTTATTGCATATTTCTTTAACAGAGCGCTGGTTGCCCGGGAGACTCTGCCCCTGAAATAATCCTATTGCAGCACTTTTATTAGATTCCACACAAGTAGGCATGAGTCACTTCTGATGATGATGATGATGAACCTTCCTCAGCTTCAGGCTGCATGGACACTGAACTTTAACAGGCTGCTGGATTTGGCTTCTCCGTCTCGATCACCTTCGACACTGTATCCTCCACGTTACAGATGTCGGAGTTTGAGATGATGCTCGGCTTCTGTGTGGCCGGTTTTTAAAAAAGGCAGCTTTCAGATGGAAGTGAGGGTGGGAGGAAAATATTGATCCATGTAAGGACTCAGATTCTTCGCCGCTTCAATTCCTGTGATAGCAAAATTAGTCTCTCCTTCCAAATTACATAGACTTCTTCTATTTCCAGGCTCTTACTGCAGTGTAGTGCATATGAAATGAACCTCATGCTGTATTGAAGAGGACCTGGAATTAGAGGTAGAGACTAGAAACTCCCTACAAATCATGTGAGAGTCACTTTCTCAAAGGGTTGCAGGGGGTCCCTGGCAAAAAGGGAGAATCCTTTCTTTTCACTATATTGTCATCCACATGTAAAACCCTGACTTCTGATTTCAGTATAAAAGTGAATTTACTTCCTGTAATAAAATCTGTATTCAGGGGGGAGGGGGGGGGGGGGTTGTCTGTCTGTGTTTACATCCACGGTGTCACGTCTGTCACAGTATCAGGCTCTGAATCTCAAGATAGGGTCTCCTCTGTGTTTCTGTTACTGTTTAGACGCACGAGCATAATAGAGAAGCTCAGATACGCTGAACTCTTATCTGCTCGGAGAGAAACTGACAAAGCAACAGACACAGAGAGAGAGAGAGAGAGAGAGAGAGAGAGAGAGAGAGAGAGAGAGGAGTGAAGATGAAGCCAAACAATCTCAGGGAGAGAAACAGACGTTTACCAGTGTGTGTGTGTGTGTGTGTGTGTGTGTGTGTGTGTGTGTGTGTGTGTAGGTGTTTAAGCTTCGTGTGGGCGGATACAGTGATGTTCAATAATGCATCAGGTGCCTCTGCAACAGATTCATTAGAGCGTGGATCCGCGCACGCTCACCTGTGGGCGGATGACTCTCTCGATGTTCTTCAGGGCCGTGTCGGGGGAGGGGGGAGAGCAGTCTGGAGTGGGGCCCGTTGAGCAGTTGCCATGGTTACCGTGCTCCCCCTCACTCACCGGTCCATGGGACAGGTGACCTTGTGGGGAGAGAGAGAGAGAGAGAGAGAGAGAGAGAGAGAGAGAGAGAGAGAAGTCACATTAAAGAGTGAAGTTACCAAACAGAGCAAAGCTAAGGAGGTGGTTTTCTTGAATGTTCAGATGACGTCACAGGTCTACACCACTTGTGAGCTTTAAGAGCAGCAACACAAATTTAAATTGTGCAAACAACAGGATTTTGAATCACTAGTCAAGCTAAAACTTAAATGTACTCACTTCCTTAAGTAGTATCACATTATATATTTGCAGATATGCTCTAATATGAAACCTATATTTTACTGAACAATTCAACAGTGCAGCAAATACAACATAAAACTGTATAATCTATTTAAGGTGAAAAGAAGGACAAATATATCTTGTGTGTTGCACCTCACATTTTGTAATAATAGAGATGTGTCAGCATGACAGAGAGGTGTCTTCACTTTTCATCTGACAAGACTCAGCAACAAACAGGAGGACAATATGGCAGCTGTCCAGCGAAGTTTGACGTCCACCTCAGACAAGTGATCTGCTGAGTTCAAGATCCTGGTGTCGGAGCTAATTTCCCCAGCGTGTGATCGTTTAACAGAGGGGTGCAGAAGAAGAAGAACAGAAGAAGAGGAGAAGAAAAGGAGAAGAAGAGGAGAAGAAAGAAGGACGAAGTGCTGAAGTAGCCCGAATTGAATTTCAGAGGGAGTGAGCATCTGTCTTAATCAACTGCAGGAGACACACAACACAGAACAAAACACCTTTCCTAAAATACTGCTGTCACACACACACACACACACACACACACACACACACACACACACACACACACACACACACACACACACACACACACACACACACACACACACACACACACACACACACACACACACACACACACGGTGGTAGCTTTCTGTCAGCTGCCACCTGTCTACATGGATCCTATCAGATGTCAGAATATCAGCCAATCATGGTGTGAGACCCAACCAGGAAGAAGAGGGAGACAGACACAGACACACAGACACACACACACACACACACACACACACACACACACACACACTTGAGATCAAACCCTTGGAATAAAATAAATATTCCTTATTATTTAAACTTTGAATGTGGTTGAATGTGTGATTTTTCACAACTCCCACCAAACCACAATCTCTTCACATATTCAGAAAGAACTGAACCACACAGGGGAAAACAAGTCGGATTGCTGAAGTTATGGAAAATGGTAGTTTCCTGCCGTTTAAACCCGTCTGCATGATATTTACTAGGTTATTTTAAAAGGGAAATATGTATTTTGTGTAAACCCTTTATTTTATCTTTCTCTCTTTCAGTGAAACTCCCTAGTATTTGATTACTGACATCGTTCCTGTCAGTAATGGACAAGGAAAAGCACGTTGCCAATTCCTGAGAGCCCCATTTGAAAAACAGGATTAAAGAAATAGGATAATTGAAGCACAGACGTCAGTGACGTGCATTGGAGGATAACACAGACAGTAGATGTTACACGGTTAATTTCATTGGCAGCCGATTTCAAGTGCCTGTAATTGTCTGCTCTTCCTGTGCGGAGCTCACACGAAACCTTTCACAACACTTTTAATGACTTTTTTGATCATGTGCTCATTTATTTCTGGTGGATCATTACAGCTCAGTGAGACGAGTGGACGATTAAAAACACTGTTGTTACACTTTGAGGGTGCATGTATTTGCAGGAAAAGCAATGGGATACAAAAGAGATGCAATAAAAAACTATTTTTTACTTTGTTCACCTGCATCATGAAGCTGCTGTCGAACTGAAAACTGATGCTCCTGAATCTCCATCTTCTGTCATATATATTTATTCTAACCTCCACAGTCTGGCTGCAAAAATGCCTTCAGGGAGCGTGACACAGCTTTACATCAACGCTCACACAACGCATGTGTGTCTTCATTTGTGTGCATGCATGAGCAAACACAGACAGAGTTGCACGGTAGATTTTACTTAAGGTTGCACACAGCTGCAGACACACACACACACACACACACACACTCAATAAAGAAGCCACATGGAGCTAAATCAATGATTACGTGTGGGCGTAAATAGATAGAATGAAAAATGAGAGAAAGAGAGAAGAAAAGAAAGATGCAACAGAGGGATATTTATAGAGATAGAGATTTTGTCCTATTGAGTAAATAAGCCTGTCAACACTGAGACTTTGATGATGGATGTGATGTGTGGTGTGTGTTTGTGTGTGTGAGTGTGTGCGTGTCTGTGTGTGTCTCCTTCAGATATGCCTTCGGCTCACTCCTGGGAAACACAAAGGGGAATTTTGCTTATGTTGGAGTGTGCATATTTAACACATTCAGGATCATCTATATCTAATAACTGCAGCGTATAACCACAGACTGTAAATAAACGACACATCTCCACTTCCTCCTTTTGAACAAAAATTAAGCTAAAATATCCCTCACATGGGTGCCGCCATCTTGCGCTTTCGACGTCATTTGGACCTTGAGTCTACGGAGGAGTGATCCAGGTGAGGAGCCGTGGTGGCGAGAGCACGTCGATACATGGGCTTGACCAATCAGGAGTGAGTCTCAGCTGTCAATCATGATGTTTGCCCTGTTTTTATAGCATCAAATAACAAATTAAAACCAAACTTAAAGCAAAAATGAACACTTGGTAAGAACTATCTACCTAACCTGACGGAAATCAGCTTTATATACAGTCTATGGGTTTAACATAACGATGTGTTGAAGTTAATATGTGTGAGACCGCGAGAAGTAACCTCGGGGGGGAAAAGTGAAACTTGAGCGTGTTGCTACGAAGCGTAACAGAGCCTGGATTTTCACAAGCCTTCCAGTGGACGTCCGAAGCCATGCGGCTGCACAGCTTGTTACTGCAGACGTGCAGCACCGTGCACAGGAGTGTGTGTGTACACGAACGATCGGTGTGAGTGAGCGTTCAGATCAGCTGTCCCCCTCCTGCTCGCCTAACAAGACAAAAACTGTCAGCTTCAGACGTGTTCTCCAGCCTGTCAGTTATGCCTCTATGCCACTGTGACGAGGAGCTTTTCATATGTTTACTGTGTGTGTGTGTGTGTGTGTGTGTGTGTGTGTGTGTGTGTGTGTGTGTGTGTGTGTGTGTGTGTGTGTGTGTGTGTGTGTGTTCATCTCACACATCTTCTTTTAAGTCAGAGTGGCAAATTACAGCTGAGCACTTAACGTAAATGGACTGCATTTACACGGCACTTTACCCAACAACAAGTCGCATTCAACCATCCACACACGCATGTTCATACAGCATCTGTACAGGCTTCTATTTTTTTCCATCACCAATCATTCACACACTGACGGAGCAGCCATCAGGGAGCAGCCGTCAGGGTTCAGAGTCTTGGCGTGCGGATTCGAGGAGCTGGGTATCGAACCAGTGAACTCTGCTCTCCCGATAGCGTGATCCCTCAAAATTGTTCAAACACCGAGCAGCTGTAAAAACAGACTGAAACAAACAAGTCACTGGGACTTGACCGTTCTAATCGAAAAGCTCAGGAGTTGGGACTTGGTGCCATTAAGCACTCGAAGCCTCCAGCACCGACCGGAGTGGAATAAATGAGGCGAGACACAGCAACGTCTCAGCTTTATACACTGGGGAGGACTGAAGGTGGAAGTTAATATCGGAGGGAGAGTAAGACACTATAACATAGAGCTATACTCAAAGATGTTAGAGGTTTTCTGTGTGTAAACCTGTGACTGGATCATTTGAGCTCGTATTCAATATTAAGATCGACAAACTCTGAATCTGCCGTCAATAGAAAGCTTAAAAAACAAAACAGGATCCAGTAAATACATATAAAATAAGTGAGAAAACCAATTTCATTGTTTCCCTGCTGCCATAAATATGAAATTCAGGATCTCCACCTGTGTGTTGACCTATTTTGTCACAAGAAAAGTTCACTGAGCAACTGTATGTGGCCTTTTCAAGTGTTTAAGAGAACACACACACACGCACGCGCACGCAAAAAACACACGCAGAGACAGACAGATTTGCACTTTCAAGCTGCACACGTCAGCAGCGGCTTGTTTACCAGCTGGAGATGACAAGTGTGTGTTTATCTCCAGAGGAGTCGCATTTGTTCTCCGACCACTTGGCTCCACTCTGCTCTTTCTGTCTGCACTATACGTGAGTGCAGGTTTGGCCTAAAGGTCGCTCCTCCCCGCCGCTCCGCTGGCTGCCTCTCCATCTCACCTGCCAGGCTTCGGTGCTGCAGCGTTCGAGCACCGCTAATCCTGGGGTCCAGACCTGATGTGCTAGAACTGCAGAATTATAAAGCGGCTGACTTACTTAAAATTATTATTTATGCAACTGTGTACATTTGCTTTGAGAAGTGCTTTTCAAATAAAGATGTTATGAGGTTAGGTATCGGCCAGACTGCAGGGTTTACAGTGTTTTCTGTGAGAGAGAGGAGCTTCCTTTTCCAACGGGCTTTTGCCGTTTGAACTTTGCAGAATAAAAAACTATGCAACACACTAGAGGAAAGACAACTGAAGAAGAATCGTATGTCTCTTTTAAGCTACAGTTGGTAAGTCTGCACTACAGGTGTTGGAGTAAACATGGAAAACCCAGTCAAAATTCATCTCCTCTCATGAATAAAGAAAACAAATAGCTTGCGTCACTCCGCTTTCTACTCTTCTAACAGTTGACGAACAGATGCTGCACATTGTTTTATCCCTGTCTGTACACGTGTAGAACAAATGAGATGAATCTGCCAGAGGAAAAACGAAATGTATCTCCAGCGAAGTGTTGCAGCAGAAAAAAACGGGTTCCCTCATTTGAAACAAATTAAATTCCATCAGAAAGGAATCCATCCCCTGCGCTGAGTATAATCCTGAGCTAATGTAGGAAAATGACTGCCTGGGATTATGCACACAAGTCTGCACTCAGCGCACTTTACATTACAAAGAGGAGGATTCCATTTATTCACTGTCATGTCAGAGGACATGTGGTGCAGTGGGATATCGTGCATTAACATTCCAAAGCAATCTTTCCTGAAAACGCCGGCGTCAAAAGTGGGAAGAATCTAAGGAAACAGCTGTAGGAAGACAAAGGGGGGGGGGGAATGAAAGTAGAATAGAAAGAAGAGAAGGAGGGGGAGTGAGATATCGAAGAAGCAGAGACGTGAAAAGAGAGGAGATGGTTTGGTTGGTGGTTTAAGGGACGACTGTGGGACTGCAGCAGCCCACAGACAAGAAGCAGCACAGGCTGAACTTACACTGCAGAACAAATGATCCACAATCCTTTAGTTCCACAGTCAGCTCTTACAACGTGAAAAGCAAAATCCGGAGAAAGACATTTACCAGAGTCCATGTCCATTTGTCACCTAATGAAAATCATTAGTTGCTCAGCGAGGAAGCCGTAAGGGGACAGTGGACGCAGCTCGCCACGTTACCTCAGATTAGCAAAGGTCTAATAATGTTAATGATCTATCGATCTACAAAACTTGTTAAATGATAAGAATTTATCACTTCTGCACCTTAAAGTGAATATTTTCGCAGCTTATTTAACCAATTCCATTTCTGTTAGAATCTTAAATTTGTTATTGATCACGCCCATTAATTTCTGCATCATGTTAGCAGCGGGAGATGCTACTATTCCACAGGACTGCGTGAAAAATGAAATTGCAGTGTGGCAGCGCAGGTAGGTGACAACGAGCACTGAATCATTACCTCATTAAAATCCTGATTTAATTAGGTCATTACATCAGGATCAGTGCATCCGATGCAGCAGTGTGGCCCAACACGAGCAGAGAATCCATTAGGACACAGAGAACACCTGCAGAGTTGTCAGACACGTTTCAGCAGTTTGTTGCCACGAAAACAAAAACCAGCGTCTTAATCATTCCAACATTTTCTTCAGAAATAAAATGCTTTTTAACGTCCCGCTGTGTCAGGGGGAAGGACGTGACTTTGAGAGAAGGATTTGCTTTTATATGTCTTCTTTGTGTTGTTGTGTTGTGTTGTAATTACAGTTGCCTTCATAATGCTTTGATTTATTAAATGCGTGGATGCATTTTTGCGATCTGTGAAATCTCTTTGTAAACCCTGTTCTTAAAAGGTGCTATACACCTCGTGGCACTTTCATGAATCAGCCACAATATCATGAGACCTGATGACATCGAATGAGTCACTTCATCTACTGGGAAAACATTGGAACAGATAATAGCTGAGGAGGGGGTCATGTGATAGGAGCCTGGCAAACCAGTAAAGGTTACTCAGGAGTAGAGAAGACGAAAACATCTTTTATCAACTTGTGCAGCACCTAAACAATCCTCATCTGAATCATGTATGTTGAGCCCATATCTGACGTTAAAGGTTTCTGCAGGATTGACAGGATTGGAGTGCGTCTCTCCATAAGTACGCTTGTGCGTGAGCACACACTCGTCGGCCAAAGCCACTTCAGCGGCAGCTTTACTTTGCACTCAGTGTTATTAAGAGCAATGTACTCAGGTACTGCATGTTTTAACTGCAGCGAATCAAAAGAACAAATATCGAGAGAGGAAACGGGGCCTCGGATTCAGAGCAAATTAAAGAAGCTAAACTCATTAACTCATATCATTAAAAGTAAATTCACACCTCTATTCATCCATCTGATTTTCAAAGGCGCAATGTGTATTAATCATGTTTTTCTATTTTTGGGTACATTATTATTTTGATTCTCTCTGAAGTGGCATCTGATCATGAAACATTAAAACAAGTTCATTTGAACTGCGATTAAATGTAATTATAAAATCCTTCTTGCGAAACATGACACTAACCACATGACTCAACTGTCGAACAAGAGATCTGTGGAGAAAGATCATTTTTTGCAGTGTAATGCACCAAGTCTTTCTCTGCTCTTCCTTTTTCTCTTCCCTCTCATCTCGATCCCTCCTTCTCCTCCTTCCTTCATCATCATCCTCCTCGCCTTCCTCTCAGAGCCACATAATGAGCCTCTGACTCACACCCATGTCCAATTAGCCTGACATATGACTGGACTCAAAGCAGGAATCCAGGATTCTCCCTCCTGCTGTGTCACAGATTCAGATTCATGTATCCGGCTTAGCCTGAGACGACCCTCCAACTCGACTAGATGCATCATCTGCTCGCTCGCTCCGTCTCACTCTCTCACTCGCCTGTCGTTACTTACTACCTGCAGCCTGAGGCAAAATGCATTTCTAGTCATTTTTACAAATGACATGGAAATGTACAGAGTTCCTCCTCACCTCATTATCTGTTAATTTCTCTCTCTCTCTCTCTCTCTCTCTCTCTCTCTCTCTCTCTCTCTCTCTCTCTCTCTCTCTCTCTCTCTCTCAGCAGTGCTCAGAGAGCGGAGAACAAACATGACACCCACACTGTTCACTTACGTCAGGGGAGGAATTTTATACCAAGAGACACTTTGACATAGAGCAGCCAGCATCGCGCCACACACACACACACACACACACACACACACACACACACACACACACACACACACACACACACACACACACACACACACACACACACACACACACACACACACACACACACACCTATATTAGTGAGGACAATAATTGACATGCTTTCTATTTCCCGAACCAAAACTTAACTCTAAAGAAGTCTCTCTCCCTCTCTCTCTCTCACACACACACACACACACACACACAGTCAACAGTGTATATTGACAGTTCATTTCTGCTCAATCCAACAGCCAATCACAGACAAGCTGTAACGGCCAAACGTGGGAAGAGACAGACACACACAACACACACAACACACACAACACACACACACACACACACACACACACACACACACACACACACACACACACAGGCCTCACTCCACTCCTGTTGGGGAGGGGTTCGATGTGGGGGGGGGGGGGGAGAGGGAGGGAGGGTGGGTGTCACTAGCAAGGCAGTTCCCATGGCAACATACAGGTGACTCACCAGCTGGTGATGCAGTTGCTGTGACAACCTGCAGTGTGTAGAATCGCTATGGGAGCGGAGTGAAAGGAAAGAAGAGGCTGTGGGTGTTTGTTGTTGTGGGAGTGCGAGTGCGACGCTGCAGACCAAACAAGTGGTGAGCAAACAGAATCGACTGGAGCGTCTGCGGCCGGAGGATTAGCTCACGCTGAATCCAACAGTGAAAACAGATTTGACGACAGCGTGACGGGCAGCGAAACAGTTGAATCAGGAATAAAGTGGTGAAATGATTCCACTTGTGAATCCATATTTAGACGGGATGTACACTGCAGTATGAGGAGGAAAATGAAGTGTTTGTCGTCCTCCTCTGTAAATAGAGTCGTCTGTCTGACATTCAGCCATCGTCAGCTAACAAGACGTGATGAGAATTTTACAAAAAAACAAAATTGAAACAGGGTTGCACAAAGGCTGTGGTGATGATTTTAACAGGATGTCGCCGGCGGCCAGAATGCAAAATAAAATGTCATGAAAATTGATTCAACATAGACAATAAAAGAAGGATTTACAAAATGTGGCCCAGGCTCAGTAAAGGTTGAGAGGATGTGGTAGATAAATGGATTTAAAACCGACCTCGTTTAACTTTCCCTGAAGAAATAAATACAAAGCAAACTGCGCTACAGACATAATTTCAAAAATACATGTATCACTCTCACCCACGTTTTCCACACATGATTATTGCCATTGTCACTTGTGTTTATGTTGAACACACAATACGCTTGGCGGTGGGATGTTCATATGGACGCTTGTTTGTTAACACAGTAAACATGATCGGCCACAATATGTTGCCCTGCGAGTTTATTTTAAAGAGTCCAAAGCACAAAACTGAGTATGACAATCCACAAGAGATAAACTACAAGATAAAAATAAAGGTTTAATTGTCAAGCATGCTTTGCATTAGAATAATTTCATTTAAACTTTGATTTAATAAGATACTCCAACTTCTATTAAGCAAATTTCCACCAGTAACTGGTGCACCAATGGATTAGAAATGATTCCAGCAGAGCAACAAACAAAGATTCCTTATTTTAGGAGTGAAGCAGAACCTCTTCAGATAATTCAGAAAGCTGAGAGTGAAAGAGTTGACGGCCGTGATCAGGACCCCAACACTAAGAAGCATTAAGTTTGAATCCTTCTCCTACCATTGCGGGGCCCGCTGTTGAACCGGAGGTTGATATCAAGCGAGCAGGGTTTGCGTGTGACGGCGGTCGTCACAGACTCGTACGGGTTGTCCTCGTCCTCGGGAAGGAAAACGTCCAGAGACGGTGACGTGATGATCTCTCCTGAAAACTTTGAGTCCTAAAAAAGAAAACAGAGAGAAAAAGAAGTGTGAGAAAGATTCATGAAATACATCCGGTACTGATTGCGTGTGCAGGAAGCGGCAGGAAGTTTTCCCTGTAGCATCTTGACAGAAACCCCCCAAAACACAAAGCTTCTGGTCAAAACTGTCGCTGGCACAAAAAAAAGGATTCATCCTTCAGAAAACTGTTGAGATTAATAAAGATTATCTCATGTTGATTTGTTAGGGACGTTTCTTTCATAAATAATAGATTCTCATCAAACTGCTGCAATTTGTGAAAAATCGTATTTATTTTATGTGATTTTACGTGGTTTTTTTAACAAGGCCATAATCTGATAAATCTAATTTTTTAGATAGAGCTAAAAGGTTTTATATCAATGTGTTAGGTTCCTAACTGATGAAAGAGGGGATTGTTAAAATCGGTGCTTTGACGGAGCAATGGCTTCGGGGTCTCATCACATGGTGGGAATGGATTTTAGAGAAGAGCAAAACAGCTGCTGGGAAACGGCACAAAGTTCACTCACAACTAACAACATCAGAGGTGAAAGACCTGATAAAGTTATCAAAACAGTTTCTATTTTGTCTCAGCCGGCAGCTGGAGCTCTCACAAACACAAATTAAGAGCCTCGTTTGCAGAGCATCAACCGGGGAGATTTCCAAAGTGTGAAAAAGTGACACAAAACTAAGACAAAGCATTTTACTTTTTGTTTAACATGAAAAGTGTTGTCCTTAGAAATCCAGCTGAGAAATGACCTGCAGGCAGAGTATCAGCACACAAGCAATCACAGAACCAGAGGTACATCAACTCCAGGGGGCAGCACCAGTGTTTAGATGTGGCTCCCTACTAAAAACGTTAATTTTATCACTATTTGATATACACTTGACCCAAAACATGATACGGCCCAAGTTTACTGAAAACGATTAAACGTCTGACCTTCTCCAGTTGCCGTGATATTGACAAAACTCTTCTTCATGACATAACTCCTTAATACCGACGTCAAACAAGGTTTTTACTTTCCCGAATCAAGCTAAATGTCAACTTGTTAACTCCACGTATTATTCAGGAGAAGAAACAGGTGCTCCTCTCCTGCGGATACGCGTCTTAACTAATCGGCCTGACTCCCCGACCACAAATAACCTCAGCAGGGTTCTCTACAGCCTTCAGCCTAATACTGCAGATTTGCTCCACAGCCTCTCAGCGATGAGCCGAAGCAGCTTCACTGTGAATTCTGAGCGGCTGCAGGTCGAAGCTCACCTGACTTGACATCTGCAAGTACGTCTCAGTTACTGCGTCCTCAATCCACATCTCCTGCTTCTTCTCTTTTAACTGTCCTATCACGGCGAGATGTACATATATCATCTTCAGGAGAGGAGATAATACGTCATCTTTACAAAAAGAAATCAAGTCTATACACATTTTATGATACAGATGAGCCTCATCATCTTAAATACAGAGGAAGAAAGTACCTCTTGTTGTTCTTGACATCATGTCATTAGACCTAATGAGAAGGGTACTCTGTCATCACTTTGGTTTATTAATGCTGTTGCACTTTGTTTGTGCAGTTTATTGTTAATCCTCCTGAATAGAGAGTTTGCCAAATGCCCCTAATATGCAAACTAAATGAAATACATCACACAGGGGAACTTTGTTCGGAGACAATTAATTCATGTTAAAGCTCATTTGTGCTGCTGTCACGTAGGAAAATCGATACGTCTGTTTCAGACTATGTAATATTTTACAGTTTAGCCATTACATTTATTACTTAGAACTATAAAATAAAGACAAATAAAACCAAATATATTGGATAGAAAATAAACTATTTTTATCTAAACATAAATAAACATCTTTTCTGCATTGTTTCTTCTGTAAAATAAAAGTTTCCAAACCAACAAACAATATCTAGGAAAGGTTATCGGCCAACACGATTTTTAACGACCAACCCATTTATCGCTCTGGTTCTATTAAGAGCTTATTTCTTTGGGACCTTTATATTATTTTTTATCGAGTTCTCTCTCTTATTCGGGGAGAATCTCATGTTGTACTTCGTCGCAGCTTCGGCGGTGAAAAGGTTGAGCCCCAGAGGATTCACAGAGAGATAGAAAGAGCCGGGGACCAAAAGGTTCCTTATCTGTGAGGCAGATACCCGGAGAGAGGGAAAAACAAGAGGGAGCAATGTGAAGCAGGGGAAAAGGTTACGGTGGAGAGAGTCACTGCAGCCGGAGACACAAAACATTTCTTTCCTCTGGATGCCGGCCTTTTCTCCCCATAATGCAACACTCCATCATCATTTCTGAAGAGTCACTTCAGAACCTGCCCCTGGTTGAACCCTTTCTAATGGGATCAGTGGTTAACGTGTCACTATGGTGATAAGTTGTGGGTCTGGATATTCCTGCTCTCGACCCCACTCCAAATATATTTCTCAACCCTCTGACTCCGACCCCCCCCCACCTCATTTAACACCCATTACTCCTCCTGTCATCTGCTACTACATTACCCAGACTGCACCAGGCCATCAATCACACACTCAGAATGCATTAATCATTCGGGCTGATAGAGCAATCAGTCTCTTGATGATTCCTCTCGCTCACACCACACTTTAGTAAAGACCTGCAAACCAACACCCCTCAGGTTTTTTTTTCTGTCTCCATCAGCTCTCAATTAGGCTGCCATTACAGGCTAATGGAGACCCGGTCGGCCTTTCATGCCTTCCCTCTGCAGGTGGTCTTGGCCCGGCCGACACTGATGTGATGTGACAGCCTGGTTATAGTTGATGGAAAGGCAGAGAGCGCTATGATGGAGTCCTAAAGACCCGCTGGGAGTTTACTGCTGCTTTCAGGCACAAAAAAAAACCTCTGCTCCGAATTATAAACTCATCTGACAGCTCAGATTTAAAGTGCAATGAATCATCTTCACGTCACTTTTGAAACTCAAGCAAAACTTGCAAAAAAGCAATAGCACAAGTGAGAAAGCTTTATTTTCCACTGTGTGTTAACATCGGATTTCTGCAAGAAGATGATTTATTAAATGTCACGTAAACCAGAAACTTGATTTACATAGTTGAGTTACGGTGGATAAAAAAGAGCCAGGCTTCATTTATACTTCAATGTTTTCAAATTAAAACTAAAACAATTTCCATATATCATATAACATATCTGAAAACCTGTTCTCATACACTGAGCGTGTGCGTGCTGGTTTGAACAGGAAGCAAATTGTCGACTCTGCAGTTGCTTACAGTAGCAGAAAATACTGCCAGCAAGAAACAATGACGGTGAAAAGTAAGAGGACGACGAGGTGGAACTGTTACTGACAGTAGGTGTTCACCGGTTTCATCAAAGTTAATTAACGTGTTTTCAAATCGCACCAAATTCAACACTCAACTTCTAGATAAACAAGAGTCAGGCTCCGTGGTTGATAATGTCAGCCAAGCACTTTGATCCAGACTGAAACATCTCCACTATTAGATTCCCACGAAACTTTAAATAAACATTCATGAGGTGATAATGTTTTCCAAGTTAGTGGAAGTGAAAGTAAAAGTAAATTACTTGCTATAGAGACAAATGGTATTGTTAAAAACATTCACAATATCCCGTCAGATGAAAGGAAAGTGTGAGATTGGGGCTCCGGATCATCAGCTCTCTTTTGTTTACAGTCATTACCAACATGTAATAATTAATTAATAATTAGTTTCCGAAATAAAATAAAAAGCCACAGGTAAAAAGTGGCCTCATTAAAAGAAGCACTGAAGAAAAAAAACACATGAGAGAAGCTGAGTGGAAATGCATCTCTGCAAAGCTCCCATGAGAATGAAACATGAAAAGGAATGAGTGAAAGAGACGTGACGCAGGAAATGATTTAGAAAAGTGCCTGAAATTATCTGTAAAAGAACAGAGAGGCGAGGAATCACACTCACTCTGCATCTACCTCTTATCTCGCTCATCTCGAGATGACAAACTAACCCTCTCTCATCATCTGTCATTACTCCCGTTACTCCAAACCTCAACCCAAACAGCCACGGAGGAGCCAGAGAGGGAAAGAAACCATTGTGGCGACAGAGAAGGAACAAGGGAGGGAGGGGAGAAAGTAGGTAGATGAACAGATGCCGGGATCCAACTCCACACTTACTTCAGAGTTCGTGTCAGCGGATCTCGAGGAGACGAGTGCAAGATTAGAGCGACAGAGCGGGAAGGGGAAAATGAGTTTGCAGTGAGGAGAGGAAGCAGAGGAAGTGGGAGTGCAGGGCAGCTCGGAGCAGAGGTTTCCTCACACACACACACACACACACACACACACACACACACACACACACACACACACACACACACACACACACACACACACACACACACACACACACACACACACACACACACACACACACAAATAAGAAAAACGTAGAAATTTTAACATGCTTGATTTCTCCCACACAAGAAAATTCAGCTGCTCCGAAGGGATCAACCAGCTGGAAATTTGAGCTATTCGTCCACGGTGAAGCCCCGGGAACGGGAACTCAAACGTGCCGATGGAATTAATCTGGAAGTGTGACAGCAGGTTTAGCTACCTGATCCTGTGACGGTGTCCTCGCTCCGCGTCCTTCACGGACCCGGGGAGGTCAGAAGGCTTCGGAAAAGTGCAAGAAAAGGCTTCATGCGGTGCGACGTGAGCAGTCTCTCTCTCCGACAAACAAACACAGTCATTCACTTCCCTCCCTCCACCCTCCGCCCTGGTCTCTATCTTTCAGGGCAGAGATAGCACACAGAGAAACTTGTGTCTGAACTGCACAGGAAGAGAGGAGACAAACAGAGGCCTCCTCTGGCCACTAATTAGCAGGTCGTACGCAGCTCCCGTCCAACTGCAGAGGCCAGATTAAACGTTTTATGTGTGTGTGTGTGTGTGTGTGTGTGTGTGTGTGATGGCGCCGGCACATGTGACCCCAGGATTGCATGTATGTAACGCTGTGTGATTATATATGCGTAATAATGCACTGTAGGGTTTGAACATACTGTCTGCTGTGATCATGTGAGAGCTTATGTGTTTTCTTCCTCGTCTGGGTTAGAGCTGGATGTGTTATATACATTGTGTGTGTGTGTGTGTGTGTGTGTGTGTGTGTGTGTGTGTGCTGATAACACAAATAGGAAATATGCCGTCGCTGTGGTCACGTCTGAGGAACTTCTATCTTAATCCTGTGACTCTCTCTTCCCTCCGTCCGCCTCCTCAGCTCCGTACTGTAGAAATCTCAGCCCGGCCTGCAGCTCCGTACACTGCAGAATGAGTTCATAGGCCATCAGATATGAATAGAGGCTATAATTTGCTGGCATTTCCTCATGGAGGCTATTTGATTAGAGAGAAAAGGGGTGGTGGGGGGCTGGACACCAGAGAGGACAATGGACCCTCTGAGGGCCTCGTCGAGGGGAGGTGCAGTCAAGAGGGGACAGAAGTGGAGAGACACACACTGACCAAAAAGAGAGATTGGCGTAACTAACTCAAGCTAATATGTAATAAAATGTGGGCTCCTTGAGATTAATATCAGTCTCGTGCTGTGCATTAATGAACCCAGGTCATTGTGACGCCTGAGGCTCCAAATAAGAGTCTTCAGCCATGTTCGCTACCCCTCCCCCCACACACACAATTTGATTTCCCTCCATTACTGGCTAATCCTTCGGAAATCAGCGAGCTGAGCCACCCGTGGGACACCAGCAGTCGCTCCTCGGGAAAATAACACCCTTCGCATTCCCCACGGTCGCTGTATTTAACCGAGCTCAAACTGCGGCTTTCCCCTGGCTCCACGCTTCATCCCAACAGACACCGGAACCAGCCAGGGCGAGCGGCGGCTGACGGAGCGCCGCCGCCGCAGTCTCACCGAAACCTTCCCTGTGTTTAACTGCAGCCACAACAAATGGGGGGGACGTTTCAGAGGCTGGGAGGGAATGAGTGTGGACTAGTCTGATATTGTATATATATGAGATTTAAGGACTAAATACACTTAACATTTATTGCCATTATTTCTAAAGCAAATTAAAATTCATGGACTGTTGTGATTTGTGTCATTTTCACATTAAAACAACAGCAGATCAGTTTGAGCTCATTTAGATTCTTAAATTCAAAGCAGCTATAGAATATTTATATCAGTAGTATAGTAGTTTTATTATGCAGTTTTCAGGTTATTTTCACTTCTTACCATAAAACAGAATAAAATCGATAAAATAATAAAATATAAACTAGACTCAGTGACTCTTTGTGTACCCGACAGTAAATTCAGTGGAGGCTCACAGAGCGAAAAACTACGTCCCAGTTATAATTTTTATGGGTACTCGGCTTTTTATGTCTGAATTATGCTACAGGAGTCAGGGACTAACTTTTTATAGGATGAATACTACACTTATCAAATAAACCTACACACACAGAGACACACAGACACACACACACACACACACACACACACACACACTCCTTACTGGGCTTAGTTATGCCATCATTATATCATTGTATGTTCTTTGAGGGTCACGGTGGGAGCTGGAGCCAATCTCAGATGACATTGGGGCGAGAGTTGGGAAACACCCTGGACGGGATATGACCCATGCAGACACATGGAGAACAAGCAAACTCCACACAGACAGACCCCGGCCAAACTGGGATTCAAACCGGGAACCTTCTAGCGTGCGGCGAGCCACCATGACGCCCATAACAAGCTTTTTCTTTTTCAAATTGAGAATTTTCACAATATGTTGTTAAAACCCAACCTATTCAAATGTTTAAAACTAAAAAACCTCATGTGTTCTCTCGGAGCTCGCTCAGTCCTTCACTCACGGGCGTTCAAGGCTCCTCTCCACTAATCTCTGCCCCCCTTGATCTTTCTTAACATCGACAACGGCCCTTGTGGGTTTGTGATCATAACCTGCAGCAGACCTCCTCCCCCTCATCTGCTTAAAACTGCCGGGGTCAAGTCCATTACAGGTCAACAGCCACCTACTCAAGAAAGAACAACGGCTGGAGGAGGAGGGAGGAGGAACACGGACGTCTGAGAGAGAGTGTGGAGAGAGAGAGAGAGATGGAGGAACAACAGGAACGGAGGAATAAATGGAAAAATGCTGATGTGTCTCTGTGTGATGCACCTGCGCTGACGGAGATTTGTCAAGTGTGGACATCCCACGCCTGACGTCTCATGAATGTCTGTGTTGCCTGGCAACCCTGAGGGCCACTGCTTATCTGCGTCTTGTTCTCGCATTTGTTTTATTATCTTTCTCTCAAGGTTTCCACCAGCGAGATGTGGAAACCGTTTTTTTTTTAAAAGTCAGCACGGCAGAGGAAACCTCCTCCACACAAACTTTGGGCGTAAGATGGCGTCCACATGGCAACAGGGGGAGGACGACGTTGACGATAGTGACGAAAACACGAAACTTCCTTATTCAGGGATGTAGTACAGAGCTAAGGGGCTACGTGCGCTGCAGGACCAACAGGCTAGTGTTGCTTTAAGGCTTTAGAAGTTTTTATAGTTTGATTTTCTGTGGGACTTCTTAGAGTCAGGCCACTTCTTTGACTGACAGTCCTGAGTGACAGCTGCACAACCAAGACGCCCGGCTTTCAGGCGATCGATACAAAGGTTAACACTCATCTGCGGGAACAGAAAGTGAAAGATAAATGAGGCAGGGAGCGAAGATGAACATGGGACAGAGCGGGATGATAGAAAACAAGCGAAAGAAGAATTCGTTCTTGTGGGATGAGAAGATGAAAGGACGATGAGATGAGAACGATGGGAGGAAAAATGTTCCACTTGGTTCAACTGTTTACTCACAATTACACAGGGCAAATCAACACGGTGCTAACTTCATTATCAGTTTCTCTTTCCTCTCCCACTCGTCCTTCCTTCTCATATCCTCTCCCATAACACACACACACACACACACACACACACACACACACACACACACACACACACACACACACACACACACACACACACACACACAGGTGCGAAGCTCTCCAGGATGTGTGCCAGTTGAGCAGGCGAGCTGCCAGTGTTCAAGACAGAGGGTCTGTTGTGTTGTCAAATGTTCGGCTGTTTGAGCCAACACACGTCTCAATGCTAAACACTCATCTGCACATACATAACCACACTTAAACACACAGCACGGGGGGGATGAGGGGCTAGTCGGCGAGGAAGGAAGGAAGGAAGGAAGTAAAATAAAAGGAAGGAGGAGGAACACTAGGGGCTGAGTTTGGATTTAAGTTGGTAATAAGCTCCTGTTACACACTGGAAGTGAAGGTGAGGAGTCATTCAAAGTGTAACACCCACATTAATTATGCAAAATGTCCTCAGGAGACAACAGAGCAACATTTAGATAAACAAAATAAAATGTAATTTGAACATGCATGGATTTCCTGACAGGTCCTTTTCTCTCTCCCCCTCTCTAATAACTAATAATTCTAAACTTTGCAAAAAATCTATATAACTAAAACAGAAAAATCATATGTCTCCTTTAAGGACAGAGACAGAGGAAGAGGAAGATATAACATCGTCATAACGAGCATGAGAGCAAGAAAGAGAAAGATACTGAGCGGAGCATCCAGAGCTGCCAGCAGAGCCAGTCTCTGCAGTGATGGCTCATTCACTCCGTTCCCACGGTAACCAGTTAAAGTATTCACTCAGAACAATGGCAGCATCACTAACCTGTAATTTCACTGTAGTGCTTCAGTGTGTGTGTGTGTGTGTGTGTGTGTGTGTGTGTGTGTGTGTGTGACTCTTCAATCATGTGACAAAGTTATATTTTGATTATGAAGTGATACGATGATTATGTTCTACAAGTTTCATTATGGTTGCACTGAAGAGACATTAAATGTTAATTAGCAGTGAAAGTAATATTTGAAAGCAGATTAATTCAGGGTGTGTGTGTGTGTGTGTGTGTGTGTGTGTGTGTGTGTGTGTGTGTGTGTGTGTGTGTACCTGTGAGAGGCTGGAGAAGCCCAGGTTGCGGCAGCCGTTGCAGGGCGTCAGGGCCTCCCAGAATCCAGTGGGGCCGCAGCTTCTTTCGGCCTCATCTTCCTCCAGGGCTGGAGGAAGAGGCGGGGTGGGCCGCTGTGAGTAGAAATGCAGAAGATAAATCAATTCCCATAGAAAAACAAACATCGAGTAACAGTTGGAAGGTCAAAGGTCAGAAGAACGATGAGCTTATTCTGTATCATCATCATTAACAAATGAGCTTAAAAGAGAAACCATTCATTTAATCATTCACTTTGATCCTGACTGATCATCAGGGGGCAGATCCCAAAACTGATATAAGGGAGTAAAACAAAAAGGATTTATGGGCTGATATATATATTAAAGAATTGATACCGATTTCTAAGATGTCATCATGAAACCCTTATGACAAAGGAATGTAGGTTGAGTATTCTTCCTAAAACCGAGAGTTTAATTTTCATCCTCAATTTCCCTTTTGAGCTTTATATATTTAACATAAGCAGCAACTGACACACAACTTAACACAAGTAGAAATGTGTGTACTACTGTAAATGCCACGCAGAAAAGAGTTCAGCCAAAATAAGGAGGTGCAGAAACAGAAAAACAACTTTAACACAGACACACACACAGTCACGCACGCTGTGTCCTTTCCTGGGGCTCTCTGGCTCCCAGGAGGCAGGTGTGTGTATGAACTCTCTGGCATGAGGGTCAGGAGGCGTCAGATCCAGCCCCCCCCCCCCCCGATACGAGCAGAGGACGCAGGTCACAGCAGATTATAGACGGAGCAACATCACCACATTGTCTGATCTCGACAAGCAACAACAGGAGGAGCAAAGAGGCCGAGGGAGGTCTGATGAAAAGAGGGCGAAGGAGGACGTGTTGAAGGAGGGACGAGTTGTTGAAAAGAAAAAAGGCTCCGGCAGGAAGAATATTGAGGGTAATAAAGACGGAGGGAGGAACAGATGGGAAGAGGAAGAGATCAGCAGCGAGACGGAGGCAACGAAATGAGGCTGAAACCAAAAGGTCACCGATCGCTCCAGATTCCAAACAGTGGAATATTGATTGATGTAGAGCGGACTGCAGTCTGCGCACGCACACACGCACACGCACACACACACACACACACTGAACTGTATGTGTGAACAATAGATACATCCAGAACAAAAGAATATCAGCCAGTGTTCAATAGAAAGGACACCATCCATTATTCATGCCTGAGAACTGAATAACTGATCAATGTAACATTAGTCGTCTCTCCCTTAAAAGCTAATTTTATTATTTTGAGAATTTGACATTGTTTTTAAATCATAAATTCTTTGACCTGAACTGATTTGACTGTAAAACAGTGTATATTCGAGCTTCACAACTTTAAACATACGATATGTAACTTCGGCCTCTAGGGATTTTTCCAACGACATACTTATTTGACCGGGAAGTTACAGTAGAGACGGACAAATCCGGCAGGAAATTGGATATGATGCAATTAAAAAGGGACCAAATTAAATGTTCTGTTGCCTTAAATTAAATTTCTCTGGGTCAGAACATTTTTGGAAACATTTTCGATAATTTAGACCCCCAAGTCAACTAAATATAGAATATGGGACTCGTCGTTTTTAGACATTCCATATATTTTCTTGTTTTTCTGACTTTAAACATTCCTGACGACAGATATTCATAATCACTAAAAGATTAACCAGGTGATGAACTTTCCTCTAATACTTCCTGCAGGGTTATTTTATTTTGTAAACAGTTGATAGAACATAATTAGATCAAACTGTTAATTTGCCTTTTTACCTTTTGATTGATATCAGCTCTGTAATTGCTCAGTGCTAATTAGCAAACGTCAGCATGATGGATAAAGAAGCTCGTAAATATTCCACGCTCGTCCTCAGTATGTGAGCCTCGTCCCTGCATGTTGGCATGTCAGTGTTAACATGTGGCCCAAAGCAAAGCTGTGTGTAATTACAGCATCGCAGCCGCACAGGTTCGAAGTCTCGACAAAATTCGTGCCTCATGTTTGAATATTTAAAAAAAAACAAATGAGGCAAAAAAATGCCAAACATCCACAATTCCAGCTTTTCAATTATGAGTTTTTGCCGTTTTCTTTTTATGAATTGCTGCAGCGTAAATGTTCTTGGATTTACAACCACCTTGTTCATGCACTAGGAAAACATAAAAGGTATATTTCACTATTTCCCGACACGTTTTAAACAATAATAATAAAAAAAAAAATTATAATAATAGCAGAAGTCGGACATTTTAATTAAAAGTGAAACTAATGTTCAGTTGCAGCTGCGTTTTGGAACGCAGCTTCAGTCTTTGGAAAATGATTTAACTCAAATACATGTAAAAGCAGAATGAATATATTACAATATTACCAGTGTCAGTAAACCAGTTGCACCAGCTTTCAGAAACATTTACAGTCCAACGCTAATGAGCACATGTACTGTATATGTACTCTTTAGAAAAAAGGACACACATTATTATTGCATTACTGCTCGGTTTACACACAATGGGTGATGTCACAAGCCTGCATTCATCCTGTGTGTGTACTGTATGTGAGTGTGTGTACTGTATGTGTGTGTGTGTGTGTGTGTGTGTGTGTGTGTGTGTGTGTGTGTAGAGAGCGGGCGAGCTGTCCTGCGTTTCCACATGTTTTATTCATGTGTAATAGACACATCCAATCACATACTAATGTCTCCGGCCACATGCACACACGGCAGCCTGGGGCCTCTTACACACACACAGACACTGTAAATGTCAGTAATAGAATACAAAGTGGTACTTATAGAGAGAGAGAGAGAGAGAGAGAGAGAGAGAGGGACACAAGATGGATTGAGATAATTAAAGCGTAAGTGAGCAAGGGTGTGTGCATGTGTTCCCCGCACACGTGTGTGAGCCTCTGCACGTCTGACCGCTCGCTGCACTGGGCACAAACATTCTTCATATGCTTCCATCTTGACATTTTTATGGAAATGTCAAAGATTATGAGTCATTGGTCAACTGGTTGAGGTGTGTGTGTGGTCCAGGTATTACTCATGTTGTGGGGACCTACATCTGTTTCGACATAGAGGGGGACATGTCTCCCTTATGGGGACAAACAGCAAGTTCGCTTAACGGTGTTTTAAGGCTTTAAGGTTAAGGCTGGGTTCAGGTTAAAGTTAGGTTTAGGTTTGGCAAGTTAGAACTACGGTTACGGCTTTAGGAAATCAATGCCACTGTAACGTGTGTGTGTGTGTGTGTGTGTGTGTGTGTGTGTGTGTGTGTGTGTGTGTGTGTGTGTGTGTGTGTGAGAGAGAGAGAGAGTGTGTGTGTGCTGCAAGGTCAGAATAATGGAAAGAAAAATAGAAAGAGACAGGGCTTAATGGGCAAAGAACAAGCACAGACAATCGCATGTCTTCGGATGCTTCTGTGTGTGTGTGTGTGTGTGTGTGTGTGTGTGTGTGTGTGTGTGTGTTCTAGGTGCTCAGGTGGGAGGTCAGTGTGATGGACGACCTCCGTGTCCAGCGTCTCACTTGATGGATTGTGGATGTGATAAAGCCCACAGCCCAGTCGTGTGGTCACTGTTAGAAACAACCTGCAGCTGTGACTCTGTTCTCGGCATCAACACGGACATGAATCAGCTATTTGTCCCAAAACGGATTCAAATAAATGATCAGTTTCCCTCTGTGAGTGCGGAGGAGACGAGAGCAGGCACCACAAACAGGATTACAAATTAGAAGAGGACATGGTCGATTAAAAAGAAAACGTCCGCAGGCTGTTCGAGCACAAACAATAATTACAATTCTACACAGATTCACGCAAACAACAAACGGCAGCAGTTGTGTTTCAGCAACAACAAGTGAATACTGAACAGAGGAGGCCAGCTCGGTGGCATCAGTCTATCTGACACTGCCCTCTGTTGTCAAGATGGATGAAGTACAAGCATTTACTAAAGTCACACACACACACACACACACACACACACACACACACAGTACTGTAACACATTTCATAGGAGCCGCATTAAAGTTTATCTATATATTGATTTTATTTATTGTTGTTTTTTATTTTGTGCTTGTAAGAAGTGCAACCTCTTCCCTCAAGTGGTAAACTTTTACATGTATCAACAAAGTTTTAAGTAAAGCTACAACTTTTATTTTGTCAAAGACGTTAAAGATATTCAATTTAAATTGGAAAAAGCATCAATTATCTTCTTCTGTCGACTAATCACTTCCTCAGGTTATTATTCTAACTCCTGTCTGAAGTTAATTAGGTGCTGAGTTTGACTGTTTATTGAACATAGAGCTGCTCCAGTATAAAAAGCCTATATTGCTTCGGTTATTTAACATTTAAAAAAGGTCTTGAAGTGACTTTTAAAACCCGAACCAATCCTGTAACTGTACCTTGTTGCCTCGGGTCAGGGTCCCGTTGGGTCGATCGGGCCGGTCCTCGTCTGACAGCCGCCCGCTCCCGAAGCTGTCCATGGAGTGGGAGGAGATGGTGTGGCAGAGCTCCTCGAAGGAGTAGTCCCTGTCCCGGCACTTCTTCATCTCGTGGAGCAGCTTGGACAGCTCGCTCGTCACAGCATCATCTGGGGGGGTGCGAGGAGGAAGGAGTAAGGAGACAGCAGTGTAGAGACATTTCCTCTGACTGCCGGGAAGATTAGTTCTTTGATTTCTAACTTGAGAGACTGCGCAGTTAAGATTTAACACTTGAATCACCTTTTGGGAAAAATCAGAGCCAGAACTAATGTCTGTAAATCAACTAATGTCTGTAAAACACGTCGTCTGTCTCTCTTCTGCGGAGCTGATGTGTTCAAATGGCTCATTTAGCCACATTCTGAGGTGCTAATCACTTTCGCTCGTCTCCCTCCAACAGTCTCTGAGGTAATCAAGGTAATTATGGGATCTGCTGACAATCACTGAGAGAGGAGAGCGGAGCAGCTGATCTCAGCTCGGTGCAGTGTCACAGTCAATGCACAGGGGGCAGCGCTGGACAGGGAAACACTGAAGGAGCTGCTCTCCTTGGCTGCATTTATAGTGCAAGAATAAAAAGTTAAAATCAAGTTTACAGATGTATTTTCACTACAAGAGACACAAACCCTAAGCATCCACTTGCAATATATGTTGGAGGAAAAATAAATCTGCATCATCATTCCTGTACTTATGAATTAATTTTTTATGTTGATTCTTTCAGAGATATTGAGGCATATTTTAAAACCGATTCCTCAACCTCATGCAAAATGCATTGTTCCCTGGGTTGTGATTTCACATCTCTGCTTCTGGCTACAACCTCAGTCTAAAAAGGAAATCATTTTCTAAATGTCTTTCTGGTGAGATATAAAAACTAAAATGGACTCACTCTTGTGTCTGAGGGAGGGGGAGGCGGAGGGCGAGGGGATGGAGGTTCGAGGTGCTGGGATGGGACACTTCCGGACAGGCTCCTCCACGATGCTCATCCTCTCCATCTCATCTATCATATAATCTACAGAGACGAGCAAAGAATGGGAAACATTTTGCAGAAATCAGGGAGAACGTTTGGAGGAGAAGTGTGACGGCAGTGGGAGGGTGTGGGAGGACGAGGGGACGCAAATATGTGTTTAAAATCATTTTGGAAAAGTAGAACAAGAAAGTAGAAAAATCCACAATCGCATGTATGTGATGAAGAGTTTATGGTAAATCTGCAGTTAAATAGATTTCAGTCATAATGGGGCTGAGTGAAAACAATATTTAAGTGACTAGTAAGAAAATGTATTATCATTGTTATGTGAAGGAAACAAGGGAATGAAATGCTTTAGGTTCCAGGTACGGTTGTGTTACTCTTAGTTCTAGTTTGATTACAAATGTCTGTAAACTGTATAAAGAATAAATAAACAGTTATATTTACTTATTATACCACTTCACAAAAAACAAAGTATAAAGTGTTTCACAAATAAAAGATACAGGAGAATACATAAAAATAACATAAAACCAAATAAAAAAAGACATAAAAGAATAAAAACACTAACATTTAAACAAGACCACCCATTACAATAATAACAACTAGACAAATATGTTTTTATTGTTGATTCAAAGAAGATAATGAGAAAGATCAAGGGTTTTATAGAATAAGGTTTGAATGACTCAATAAAAGTACTTTAATGAAAGTGCCCTGCTGTTGTAAAGGCAAACGAGAATAAATGTGGTGGGAAAAGGAAAAGAGGGGAGGAAGAGGAGGAAGAGGAGGAAGCTGAAACCACACAAACAAACACTGACACACACACACACACACACACAGGAATCATGTGACAGCTTATACCTGCAGAGCCCTAATGAGGAACTCTGCTAATGTCAGGAAAGTGTGTGTGTCTGTGTGCGTTTGTGTGTCTGTCTGTGCGTTTGTGTGTGTACGACTAACAATCCTGGCATTCAGTTCAATTATTATGACACTGCCACATTTGCATGTAATTATAAAGTGCACCAGAGTCAAAAAGGAAGGATTAAAATGCTCTGACAGTTTTATTGCTCTGCGCTCGTACATCACATCAGCCGATTCTTCATAAACAACAGACGTCACACGGCTCCGTGTTACTCCGAGTGTCACAGCCGAACCAACGCACAGTGCTCGGGTTCATAATCAGCGGCTGCCGGGCAGTAACAACGAGAAGCGTTAATGAATTCGAACAGTATAGGATGAATCGTGCGCTGTAGATCAAGTGAGGATCTCTTCATAATAAGCTGCCTGTGGCAAACACAAAGCCCCTCAGCTGGTAACATTGAGTAAATGACAGGTCTTTTGCTCTCCGCGTCAGTGAATGTGTGTGTGTGTCCTTTCACATCTTCCTCTCCAACAGGAAATGGCATGCAGCTGATCTTTTCACTAAGTCACAGCTGTCTCCTTTTTCTCTCTCTCCCTCTCACAAACAACCAATTCCAGGCCCTTATTTATGCCGTAGTCCAAATCTCCACGGAGATGAGATCTTGATGGATGCTATTCCAACTCAATATCTACGAGCACATGGTTGTTGACATCTGAAAAGCTGCACATGCTTCATTCACTTCTTCCAAAGTGTTGTTCTGTGGACGTCTCATCGTGTTTTCTCATTTAAATATTCTAGTAAAATCTAAATTCTGCTCCGAGCTCCCTCCGGATGTCTGAGGCCACCCGGAGGAGGAAACCATTTCAGCTGCTTGTACTCACAACCTCTTTCTTTCCGTTTTCGATGCGGAGGGTCGGACTGTTGCACTGTTAAGAGGCGAGTTCAGTAAAGACCTGATCTCCTTCACGCTTCAATCTGGACCTCGGGACATCCAGAAGCATCTGGTCGTCAAACTTCAGTGATCGTATGGATTAATATCCCTGTGGCTCCCTGGCTAGATTGTTTTTGCAATGTTCAGGATCGGACAAACAGAATCTAAATGATACTGGATTAAATTCAAGTGAGAAGACATTCAACAGGAGCTTTAAAACGTTGGGCAGACGTTACATCTGGTTTGTTGTCAGCTTTGTGTCTTTTATTCTCTCGCTGTGCCTAATTGGTAGCTGTTTGCAGCCAACACCCGCCCCATGCGTCTAACACGCCGAGTGGGATGTGGGGTCCCCCTTGTTCGAGACCTGTTCCAGCTGCTGAGGCGTTGCCCATCCCCACTTCCTGTTTTCTGTCTCTTGCGCCAGGGATCCTGATTGGAGCTGCGCCCGGTGTGGTTCTCCAATCGTGGGGATGCAGTTGGGGACTTAGTAGTTTAAAAAGCTTGGTCCAGCTTGAAGGTAAAGCAGCTGGGATTCTCAGCTGGCCAACGTGCCGCCTGCCACTGTTTCAGACTGGTAGATGTTCAGGTAGCTACGCATCTCACACACCCATTCTGTCTATACACACATACAGGATATCCATAAAAAAGTTTAATCTCAAAGCCATCGACTTATCTAGTAAAACTAAACATGACCAACAACGTTACGTAACAGCAGATGATTTAAAACAACCCTGCAATGTGTGTTTGTCTAGTACAACCTTTACAGAGCTGGAGTTGTGTAACTAACTAAACTCACACAAGAGCTTCCATTGTTTCCTAATGGAAGATAAACTTCCTGGAAAACAACATTTCTCAACTGGATCACATCCACACACACAATGTCATATTACACATTTACGTGGTAAAACCATTTTATTGAGCCTTAAAGAAACGGAATAAATCTGTATTAACGTTTTACTAAATGTACGAGACACAAGTTCTTTTCTTGCTCCTGCAGCGACCCAATTTCTCAAGTGAAATTCATCTAAATTGAAGAGTGTGTGTGTGTGTGTGTGTGCGTGCGTGCGTGCGTGCGTGCGTGCGTGCGTGCGTGCGTGCGTGCGTGCGTGCGTGCGTGCGTGCGTGCGTGCGTGCGTGCGTGTTACCTTGGATAAGAGCAGTGATCTGCTGGGATTTGGGTGCAGGATGTTCCCTCAGGATCTCCAGAGCTGCTCTCCCCTGACTATCTGTCAGATTGGTGTCGATACCTGGGAAAGAAAAGACACACATACACACAATGGGTGATGGTTTCCGGAGGTAGAGCGGGTCGACCACTAACCAGAAGGTCGGTGGTTCGATTCCTGACGCTTCCTGTCTGCATGCCGTAGTTTACTTGGGCAAGACCCAGAAAATTGTCTCTTCATCTACAGCTTTCATCAAGTTATTCAAAGAACAGAGAGACACTCACTCACTCTCACACTTGACGATGTTAAATTAGGATCCCAGACAGTGGCGCACTCATGAAAGAACAAAACACAGTGACAAGACAAAAACAAGACACACAAAACAAACTCAGACATGGATACACACCCAGACTCATAAACAAGCTCAGTAGTGTGAAAATGAAGCTTTTTGGAATTCTATTTTCATAAGATTCATGTGTTATTTTCCTCCACTGGAATCTTTACCTGACTGTTCTCTCTTTAATGCTCTTCCACTTCTACATGAAAAATATATGTTCTTCTATTCCAGTCGTTCTACTGGGAACCATTAGGTATAAATAAAATAAATAATGAATACACACAGGGAGAAAGCACATTTGAACTTGATGTAATTTGTCGGTTTCCTCTTTTACTTACTTTTTACGCGTTGCATTGATTTTCTCTTATTAGCAGAACAACATGTTTCTTGTGTTTTGTAGATGCACGGAGCAAATAAGGTTAAACCCACTCGAGAGGGGGAAGCAACTCAACTATTCAAAATGACTTATTGATATAATAAGAAACAATTCTTCGTCAAAATGTCTAAAAACAACTAGACCCGTCGGCTGTTTGATCCTGTGGAAAATCTGAACATGAAATAAAAGAAAACATGCTCTCGAAACGAAAGACAAGGAAAGACAGAAAACTTTGAGATAAGATAGTTTCTTCTTTCCACAGTCAACGAGGAACTTTGATGTCTTATAAATGTTTAAATTTCTGAGGAATGAAATCTCTCCACTAGAACCAAAACACAGAGATATTTTTACTGACTGTTTATTGCAGTCCTCAGCCGTTTCCCTGCATAGTTTATGATTGACAATGAAAACAAGGCCACTGTCCTGCGTCTAACCCCACCTCCCATTCTGTGCAGACATGTAACAAGTTGGAGGTGTAACGGGTCAGACCAGCACGGCCCCCATGTTTATCCAGGAAGTTAATAAAATCGAGGCCACGCAGAGGAAGTCCTGCAGGAAACAGGAAGTGCTGAAGGAAAGTGAGGGAGGGGACGGCGGCGGGATCAAAAGACGACAGCGTCCAGGCTTTATCCGCTTTGAGCGGTGGGAGAGGAAATCTACAAAATGTTTATTTTACTCAATCATCACATGATAATGATTTTATTTGCATTTTAGTCAATATGTGTCACGCTGACCTCTGATCACATTGTGTTATATATATTTATCATATATATTAGCATTGTCTTGTATTATAGAGAATAGACGAACCAATGATAAATGGAGAGTCCAGGATTTAGTGTTTAACAAAGCTGAAGAATGCAGCAGACAGATGCTCGGAGTTCACCTGAGGCTAATTTCAACCCACAATCTGGGAAGAAAAAAACATGTGGCCCGTTTAGCTGCAGGTTAAACTAGGAAAAGAAAACAAGACAAACACACACATGCACACACAGAGTTTTTGTTCTGCTGAGACGCATTAATGAACCCACCTGAGTCGAGCAGAAGGCGAACTACATCCATCTTCCCAAAGAGAGCTGCCTCGTGGAGGGCACTGCCATTCTCCGTCTGAGAGGGAGAGAGAGGGAGAGAGGGAGAGAGGGGGGGGGGAGAGAACCTGAGTGTTAATATTCCATCACTTTAACAATTTAAAACCGACAAAAAACGACATTAAAAACTGCATTACAAATTAAAATTCAGTAAGTTGCCAACTACATCTGTAAACGCCCCCTGATAACATAATGCAAACTGTTTGCACCAACTTTTGGAACGAACGACAGCCAATGGGGAAACTCCAACACTCCGCTGACCAATGGCGTAACTTTATTATTCGGACACACAACGTTTGGCTGACATCACGTTTATGGAGACGTCCCAGTTTCCCTCACCCTCCACCGGCCTGCATCAGCCTCCAGTGCTACTGATGGGCATATTACAGATATGATGCAACACATGGAAACTACGTGGGGGGGGGGGGGGGGGGGGGGGGGGGGGGGGGGGGGGGGGGGGTCTCGTCTAAGTGGGATCTCAAGTGATGACGAAGCCACTTTCAATAGAGCAACACTCAAGAGCCACTACACAAAACTGAAACAGCTGTTCCGTCGCCCAGTGAAGGTGACTGAGAACCAAAATAGATTTAAAGGCAGCAGGTGTAGAATTTTAATGTGACTGCAGCAGATCATATATTATCATGACGACATAAGTTATGGTTTGTAAAGAATTAACTGTGTGTGCAGCAGTGTGCTCGGTTTAGAACCTGCATCAAATACAACAGATATGAAGGAATATCTGAGTCCCACAATTAGTTACACTTCCCCACAATCAAAGATAATGTGAAGTAGCCAAGTAGAGAATAACCCTCGTATTTAATGGTACCTAACATTTTAATATTTAAAGACTTTTTAAATCCTTAAATTCAGATTATGAAATTTTAGAAATCTTTTCAAGGCAATTTTATTTACCAATAAAATGGTACAAGCACTTCCCAGTGTTAAATCAGCTGAGCTGAGTAACTGGGTTTATTCTTCCCTCATTTGTTATTTTGTTATGCGTGCACCAGTGCATCTGGTGTCACACCAGTTGACTGATCTACAGGTGGCAGCACTGCACCACAGCAACACACCTGCAGAGACAGTGAAGATCGACAATGCATGTAAAAAATGCAGTGTTTGAAAATGCAACAAATGTTAGGCAGAGGGTTTATTTACACTTATTTTTTAGATTAGTAGGTGAATTAAACCCCTTTAGATTTTCCCCTAACTTCAGTTTGCATGGTTGCTGCACTTACACACTGAATATACTGCTGCGTACACCGTGCTGGAAGTTAAACCACCCATCAGGGACATTCAGGACTTGAACTTGACCTCGTGCTCGTGGGTAAATGAAGCCACGATTAAAAACACGGCACAGAAACATGCACAATACGCCGAATCCATCGCATCCTTCACGCTTGGCTTCCTGTCATCACCGAGGAAAAACCTGGACTGAACCAAACTCCCTGGCTTAATGAAGACAAATTATTTGGACAACAGCCAGGCCTGCTGATATATAACCGGCCGGTGAAATTCAACTCAACACGGCGCAGCACCAGATTAACACCCGCTGCAGGGAATACTAAACTTACTTTAGCCGCTCTGTTTCCCCGACAGCAAATGTGTCATCGCCACAGGGATGATGGAGAGATGGGGCAACGCACCAGATGCAGCGACGCCCTCGGAAAGGTCAAAGGTCAATGGTCCGGCGAGCCAAACAGATATTTTTTTTCCAGGGGTAGATTTTAAAAAAACGAGGTGAGCGGTCACATTTGCGGAGTCAGTGAGTGAATCGAACTGTGGGTGTTTCGCCTGTGGAGGCAGTTTTTTACCCACGAGGAAGTGAGAGGAGGTGGGAGGGCAGGAAATGATCCACCCCCTTTCCCTAACACACACACACACCAGTTGCCCTCTTAACCCCTTGTGGTAATCTCTGTACCACTTCCTGTCCTGTTTCCCATGGCGTTGATGCAGTGATGTCACCACAAAACGAGGAAGGCGGTTCTCACTCTCTAGGAGTTTCCGGGCATTGAACGGAGGATTACTTTCTGTTTCAGAGCTGCTGGTGGGAGACAATGGGACGACTGTAAATTCTCAACTCCACTTACTATATGCACTCTAGTGTGTTATTGTGTGTGTGTGTGTGTGTGTGTGTGTGTGTGTGTGTGTGTGTGTGTGTGTGTATTTATACTAAACTTTTGACTGGAGCTGGGTCCCTGCCCACCCAGCAGCAGGTTCCTCCTCAGGGATTTCCCTTCACATTTATGGAAACAAAGAGAGAGATACATACACAGACAGTGGGGAGAGAGAGAGAGAGAGACTGTGCTGCCTCTATAAAATATTCATTCACACTCAGATAGACCTATATGGCTTGACTCCAATTACAGACCTATACTAGTGCTCTCTCTCTCTCTCACACACGGAGCTTTCAACTCATGACAGGGTGGCCATCTGCGAGTCGCCCACAGCTTTCACTCTGCACTCTCAACTGTGCAGCTCTGACACCGCAGCCATGCAAGAAATGCCACAGATGGATGGGAAGACCGAGAGGAGTGGACAGGAGGAGTAGAGAAAGACTGGAGGGGAGGCGGAGGAAAGAGGACACATCTTAGTGTGTTTATCCACAACTATTGACCACTCAATTTATATTAAGGATTTTGTAGATAAATACAGTGTTTGGTTATTTGAGGATTGCTTCCTGCCTGACTAGCCGTGAGACGTTTCTGTTGGAAGTGGAGCTCCCTTTATATCCAACTTTAACTTTGTAGAACTTTTACATACACAAAAAACATATAACACGCCAGAGAAAAGAAAACACTAAAACCCCATCATATGTCTCCTTTAACTGATCATTTATTAAATAACCAGAGCGGAAGACAAACCAGCACTTTGCATTTTCTATCAGATTAAAACCTGCTAATAGTCGGTTAATGAGTTTTGTAATTTACTGCATCGCACACACGGGCCCGGCCGACACGGACTCATGAGACGAAATAAGCTGATGTGAGGAATTTGTCAGACTTATTACATGCACAAAAAAAAACTCGGATAAAACATGACTCATGCAACAGAACTTTTCTAATCATCTAACTCATTAGAGATAATCCCACAGAGAAGGCACATCTACTCGGCAGGTGTGCAGCAGTATCTGTCTGTGTGTGGAAAACCCCCACGTTTACCTGCTAATTTTGGTGTAGCAGAGGTAGTAAAGATATCAGCCTCTGAGATACATGAAAATATTCTCAAGGAAAATCTGTGAAAAGGTCTCACAATGTTAAAGAAAGTGATGAATAATTCCTGGATCCTTCCCTTTCTCCTGATCCAGGCCAAAATGAAATGGGTCCTTTGTTGGCCAATGTCTTTTCCTTTTCGGGGAAATTGGTTCAGTCATTTTTGCATAATCTTAATTAACACAACACACAAGCTGACGGACAGGGGGCGAAAACATAACCTCTTTGGTGGGTGTAATACAGAAACAACTGCGGAGACGTTTTGAGGTTTGAAATGCTCGTCATCACGAGAAAGAAAAAGAGGAAGAAAGAACGAGAAAGAGGGAGAGAAAGAAAGAAAGAAAGAGAGAGAGAGAGATTTGCATCAGCGGGTATAGAGGAGCAGATGAAGCAAATCAAAGCCTTGTACAGTTCATCTTCAATAGACACATGGAGCCTGAGGCCAAATCCCTGCAGAGAAACAGAGCCCTGCTCCTCAGATCGGGAGCACGCATGCACACACACTAACACACACACACACACACTAACACACACTGCAACAAGGACAGACGGCAGAGACGATGGACACAATGCTGCCGAGTCATGCATCTCCTTCCTATAGTGAGAACAACAGATCTACTCCTGTATCCAACAGGTCAAGTTGTTTCTGTCTTTCCAGAAATGAAACAAACAGACAGACACACAAAAACACACACAAACACACACATGTCCATACTGCTGCAATATGTTGATGACAGATTTGAACATACTGTATTCTGGAGGCCAGGGGCTGAATGTGATAAAGTATTCTCCTCAGCAGATTTGTTTTCTCGCTGTCACACACACACAAACACACACAAACACACACAAACACACACACACACACACACACACACACACACACATTGAGTCTTTAACTGAAAACCATTTCACATGCTCCATATTCTCGATATAAACCAGACTTACACGGTCAGGAAAAGGGGAAATGTAGCATCTGTTATGACGTTTGTTATAGTAACAAACGAACGTGGAGTCAGTTCAGATTTCGGCGGCAGGCGGAGTGAACGCACCGTCTCATGTTTACCTCAAACTGTGCAGTAATGAAACCTCCACAGTTTTCTTTATGAAGTCAAACCCTGGTATTGATCACTCTCTGCCTCTGCGGCTCCGCAGCATCTCAACTGTCTTTTCTCTGTATATCTAGACTCAGCAGCTTCCAGAGACTTTGAGTCTGACTGAGCCCGGAAACCCTTGAATCTGCTTTTCTCTTTAATCCTCAACGATCACTGAACAACACCGACCCGATTAAAGAATCAAAGCTGTAAACGAGACTTCCTCAGTGCATAAAGTACTGAAGACGGAGGTGGGTTCGGGTTATTGCAGGTTTTATGTTTGGTTGTTTACTGCAAATGAGTAAACCACGACAGCTCCCCCCAAGTGTCTCCATCGCCCCCTGGTGGCTGGCTGCAATTAAGTATTAAACCTCACGTGTTCCATGTTAGCAGATGGGATCAATCATCATCAACCCCTACATGTTAGTGGACGGGACATGGACCAAATTAAAGTGTCAAAATACGCATTAAACAAGTTTTTCTCAAAGATGGTTTCTGTCATTTTAGGAAGTTCTTGTCATGCTAATGTATGTTCATGTGTTTCTGGTTTTAATTAGTTATTAGGGGAAGTAAAGACGTGTCGTGCATCTTTATCTACAGTCTATGGTCTCAACAGTTTGAGTGAATGAGATGTTTAATAATTAATGTGATGAAAAAGAGTTCAAGCATGAGCACATGTTATCTGTTCCAGATCTGTCCCACGAGAATAGTTCTTAGATCAGAAAACCTTTAAGATCAGTTGTGTTGTTTGTGATTTGAAAGAGAAAAAAAAGGGAATTCAGCAGAATTAGTCTTCGGAGACTGATTAGCACTGATAATGGTTGTTTTCTGCACATTTAAAGACGAGCTAAGTTAAATATTTGAGTCTGTCAGAGAAAATCCATCTGCAGAGGAAGAAAACTGTGTTGCAGACAGCAGCAAAGCGTGTCCACATTTTGACAAGGCTTCACGAAAACAAATGACCCAGAAAGAGTCGGGACAAAGCTGCAAACAGCGACCGGAGAGCACAATGGAATGTAAATGAAGGAAGAGAAGAGCAGGAAAGAAGCACCACACTTTAAATCACTGTGCATTTCTGTTTTCGGGACTGATGATGTAGAGAGAAAACAGTGAACTCTTGAGGACCTGTCAGGAATACCCTGTCCCCTTCCTCCTCCTCCTCCTCCTCCTCCTCGTCATCATCTTCCTGCATTCTCAGTCTTTCCTCTCAATCAATTATTCATCCCACCACCACACCACGGGAGGCCTACGCAGCATATGCTCTCTAATACACACACACACACACACTTTCAATTCTGCCAAGCCCGTGGTGGATATACACACACACACACACAAAACTGTACCCTCATTAAATACACAAAGAGAGCGATATTCACATAGAGCAGAGATGAGAGGAGATTCGCTCGGACAAAACAGGACAGACGTATCTTTCTCGTCACTTCTCCACTCGCAGGTACATCAGATAATAAAACCAACTGAACGCAGGAAATGTCAAGTCCTACTTTATTTGTCTGATTCCTCCAAACCACCGTATTGAGCATGTTTCTATAAACCAGAGTACGGTCCAAAAGATTTAAAAGATTATAAAACTAATATTGTTAGAGCCACTTTCTGCTTAAGAACACCAGCTTACACCAAATCACAGCGATGATCCCTAGTGACCACATAATTGTTCATTCTTCGTCAAAAATGTAAAAATCAATAGTCCTGTTATTCTGTTATATTTATCCATAAAAGACGAGAACAATTCACCGACAGTTGAAATCTGTAAATGAGAGTTTTCCTACCACACAGTTGACGTCCATGCCGGCGTCGAGCAGCGTCTGCACCGTGCTGTGGTGTCCGTTCCGCGCAGCCAGGTGAAGCGGAGTGTGTCGGCGAGTGTGGCAGGTCATGAGGTTGGGGTGAGCGCTCACCAGCATGCGCACCACCTGCACGGAAATATATACAAAGCAACACGTCGATGACAAAAGTGCAATATAAGGAGGAACCTGGTGATGTCTTCTACCCACAACAACAACAACAAAAAGAATCACTGAACAGCAGAGTTGGATTCTAGAGAAAATAGAAACAGTAAATGTTCTGCTGATGAATCATCTTGATAAGAGAAATACTTCTGGGGGGCAATCCTGCTTCAAAGAGATCATAACCAAGTAAAGCAGTCATGTAACTCTCTGGATTTCCTTGAAATGGTTGTTTTTAGAAAGGCTTTAGTATGAGAAATTGAATTAAACTGTCCATCCTGTTCTTTACTGCCTCTGCCAAGTAGATTATGTTCTCACCCGTGTTCGCTGGTTTGTTTGTCCATTACGTGATTGCGCAAAAAATAAAAGAGGCAATTTGCAGCAAACTTAATGGAAAGATGGGAAACAGGCCAGGAAAGGATCCATTACATTTTGGTGCAGTTCCAGTTAAAGGGGCAGATCCAGAAATTGTTTTTAATCACCTTTCTTAAAATGTAGGAGTCACGATGAAAAGAAAAGTTGATATTGAAATCCACACTTACCACTTCAAAATTAGAAGCAGCTTGTGTATCCAAATGTGAAATCAGTGCCCACTCATGATTATGAATTTTGAGAAGTAAATAAGTCCGTATAAATTTTGTAAATGAAATGTGCCAGGGTAGATTGAAAGGTTCAAAAAGTCTTAACACACAGAGAACGATCAGCCAAAGATGATAAATCAGCATTTCTTTGTCTCAGTCGATCATCAATCTATATTTACTGTAGAGATGTTTAATTAAACTACCTGTCAATCAACTTGACTGTAGTAGGAGGTTGTTTTGAGTCCCGGCTGTGGAGCTACTTTCTTATTTTGATCCTGGATGGTGCTTTTAATAGCTCAGCTCAAAAAGACTAAGATCTCTCGAAAGCTTCCTCCTTTCCTGTGCCTGTGTGTGTGTGTGTGTGTACTAAACTTTTGCCCTGTGTAAGTTACATCTGCACACAGCAGTAGCTTCCACCACAGGGATTTCCCTTCATTATTATGCAGAGAGAGAGAGAGAGAGAGAGAGAGAGAGAGAGAGAGAGAGAGAGAGAGAGAGAGGAATCCGTGCAGCTTTTATAAATTATTCATTCACACTCAGACAAACCTGTATGGCTTGACTGCAATTACTCACTACCTCAGCAGAGAGGATGTGTGCGTGCATGTGAACGTCGGCAGGCGTTTGGAGCAGACTCCTCTCAGTGCGAGTGCGAGTCCTTGTCACAAAAGTAAAGACTTCCCTCGGTGTGAAAGGACTGATTGACATGCACTGTGGTCCTGCTGTCCTGAGGAAAATGCAGATGAAGTCGCCAGCTGCTGCTTTTCACCTGCCAGCGACGACGTCCGCCAGGATACATAATGCATGCAGAGGTCCACACTCGCCCTGTTTTCCTGCGTCCAACGCTTCGGCTTCGAGAACTGACTGTTCACTCGCTGCCTAATATATTATCTCGCCCTTTGACAGACGCACCCTGTGAGGAGATGACGAGTTCTCCACTTCCTGTCGATGGTGTGGATGCTGCAGTTGATCAGAAGCTTTTTTTTGCAACAACATCCAGTTAGTTTACTCCTTTTGCTTCAACCTCAACTGACTTTAGCTTCACACATTTTGGCAGAGTAACAATTAAAATTTCCCTGCATATTAAACATCATTATTGGTGCAGTGCCCTTGCAATGACCAATTCTGTTCTCATCCATTTCAAAGGCTTGAATCGTTCCAGGAAATGGAAATTTTAGCTTCTCCCCTCTGGGTTGTATCAAAGGTTCAATTTTAACAGGATCAGATATTGTTTTATCTGTTCTGGTCATCAGGCTGTTACAGGCTCAGGAGCCAGGTGAGGAAATCATGGGTATTGTAGCAATATTAACTCAATTAAAAATCAATCTGTTTCTCACCTGAAGTCGCCCATACAGCGCCGCCAGGTCCAGGGGCGTCTCCTGTTGGCTGTTCCTCATCGTGGGGTCGGTCAGCTCCTGGAGCAGCACTGCAACGACCTCCGAGTGTCCGTACTGGGCCGCACAGTGAAGAGCCGTTTCCCTCTCATGGTTCTGTGGACGAACGAAAGGGGGGGGGGGGGGGGGGGACAACATGAGATAAGGAAAGCAGGAGAGGGAAACATGACACAAGAAGGATGGAGGGAGGCAGCAGAGCAGGTCAAAGGTAGAAGGAAGATAGGCAGGCGGGGGGAGTAGAGGGGCGGGAGGAGGAGGAGGATGGAAAAACAGATGATAGAGGTGACGTTTTTTGCTGATTTCTCAAAATTTAGTTCATGGATCTTGATGAAAAACATCAGGCATGTTCTGGGGACAAATATTGACGAGCGTGTGAAACTGCAAATAAAAATCTGGATCTAGTAAATGTGGTTTCATGTGCTCATCACTCCCCCATTATCGCTATGTAATCATCTCTGGGGGTGTGATGAGGTCAGAGCCGAGACGCCAAACTCAATTCGACTGTCACATTTATGGATTGCATCATAGTCATGTGAAATAATGGGGGTGTAACTCACCATAACTTCAACAGCCACATTTATCAGAGTAACCTGGACCTCTACGACGATTAAAAGGTACCATTTAATTTACGCTGCATCACACCCTGGCCTCACTCTGGCCTTGAGATCTCTGAGATAAGTGTGTGAGTTTCAAAAGGTTACTCTGAACTTAGAGAGGAGGCTCTTGTGTACAGAGGAACCGTGAGCCACTTTCAGCCTCTCTGGGGACCCCTGTCAGGGAAAGTACACTACCGGTGGTCCCTGAGGTGCCGCGGCTCTGAAAACAGACCAGTAATGACTAGGATACTGAGGCAGAGGGACACGTATACAGGAGAGAGAGAGCGACATGATGGATAACCATAGATAGGGAGGGGAGAGAGATTAAAGAGAAAGCACACGTGAGGCCTGCAGGGATTAAATCTGTATATGTTCCTACACACTTGATAAATGGATGATTTGGCAGCCGTACATCATATAAGCTTGAGTGGGTCTTATCTAAAAGGGAAGTTAAAAAGAGGCATTCATGTAAATCTGGAGTTTATCCACGAGGAGGAGGAGGAGGAGACAGCGTGAGAGGAGAGGGAGAAGTCGCAGGTAGGTGGGCGTGCAGCGTCCTCAGTCAGGCTCCACCCCCACTCCTCCAAATATGGTTACTTCTAGTTTCGAAAAACCAAGATGGTGCTGGACAAAATGCCAAACTTTCAAAATCGGCAGATTTACGAACCAATGGGAGGAATCACGGTGGGTTTCCACTTGGTGTGACAATATATAAAGACGGAGGACACTGGCAGCTCAGCTCATAAACCCCACCTCCTCCATGTTAGCGAATGGGACATGTATGTTACCAAAAAAGTAGAGGTTAAATATCATTCTAGGTAGCTCTTATCACTTGATGTATGTTCAAGTGACATGATTGACGGCTGAGACTGACTCGCGATTGGTCGAGCGTACGCATTGACAGGACCTAGACACTGTGGCTCCGCACCAGGATCACGACACTGCACACTGACTCCACATTACATCATCGGAGCAAGATGGCAGCATTTGCATCGGGGAGAGATGTCGTTCATCTTTATTCATCGTTCAGTCTATTGTCTTAACAGCAGCGTGTCTTTTCACCTGATCAACATTTGAAAACCTTTAAAATACAGATTTTCTTAGAGTGACTCGTGTGTAAAATTCCCTGACATGTTTCTCCCTTTCACCTTCAATCTCTCTATCATATTCCCTCAGATTCCCCTGCCTCGCATGCACCTCTCGAACTTCCAACGATCGCTATCCAACACACCGTGACCAGGCTGCTCAGATCTCATCTCACGCCTCCTCTTACACTCCTTCTCCCCAGAGCCACAAGCCTCCCTCTCTCCTGGTCGGCTCCCCACCTCACTCAGCTCCCCACTTTCATTTAGCCCTGCGAGCGGCGAGCGAGAGAGATGAAGAGATACAGAAGGAGCTACTATATGAAAAAGACACACATATATATATACACACACACACACACGCTCACACAACATACACGTGATCGAGCTGCGAAAAAAAAAAAAAAAAAAGATGTGAGCTTTGCTTTCTCAACCAATCGCGTCCCTTTGTTTGCCCCTCGGCTCGCACACCCCTCCATTCATAGGCGAGTGGAACGTTCGAGAGCCGGTCTGATTGCAGGTCCGCTGTAGTGTAAGAACAATAATCGCACACTGACGCACACTGTAATTCACATGCATCACAGTTTACTGGTGGTTGGCTGCATTACGTTTAATAAACTCCACTTGCTCTGCTCCTGTGTGGATATTCTACTTTATTGTTATTTTCCACTGGAGTGACTATTTCCTGAGGGAGCCTTTAAGTTCTTATCTACTCACTAATGTATACACTTTCTTCCTCACACAATAATATATATATATATATATATATATATATATATATATATATATATATATATATACACTCCTGCCGAGTCCCAGACACAGAAACACAGGGCAATCCGTCATCATTTGCTACTGACAGTATTTAGCAGTGTCTGGAGGATAGGTCCTTCATCTATAATCCAAGGTAAACAAAAATATATCAATTACATGTACTTCTTTAAACATTAATACAAAACCAAGTCCCCTGACGAACACGAGGAGGAGGAGGTGAAGAGGCAGCGAGACCAGAACTGATGGCATTTTCCACCCGAGTCCATTATCTTTTCAAGACGCCCCAGACAGAGCATCATCACACTTGTGGCCGACACTTTACACTCAAGTCACTGGACGCACAATATGAAGGATGGTGAGATTATGGTTTCCATGGTTACCAGCAGAAATCATCTACAAAGCCCTGTGGTTTTGCCAGGGAGGTTGTGTTTTTACCCCCGTTTGTTTGTTGGTTGTTTCCTTTATAGTTGTGATGCCTTAAATATCATAAATAAATGTTTCTCTCTCTGTGATTTCACTGCGAGTACAGGAGTTCAACACTGTGCAGAGCAAGTCCAGTACAACCAGTGGATGGTGGCTTTTACCCAGACAGCTGTGACTTCGCTGTTAACACGAATGCACCAATATTCACAACACGTATGCAGAGAGATTTGGGATTTTGGCGCTAACAGATGGCAGAAGTTACGGGAGCTCTGACTCAAGAGACACATTCAAAAAGTTGAAATTTGAATTCCTGGAGTCAAGTCACCTTTCTCTCTGATTTAGTGTGTAAAAAAAAGAAAAATAAGGATTACAAGATTAGAACATGTGTACCACTTTGCTGCTTGTTATGTGCTGCACTTCATTCTAAACACCACCTCTCGAATTATGCATCATTTGTGTTTTACCAGAGTCAAATTAATGTGTTTGAATAATTCATGGCAGCCTGAGAAGGTCATATTAGCCAGTAATTCACGCTAAAATTAGTTGTGGGAATAGACTTTTTGTGGTTTTAACAACAATTTAATAATGTTCATTAGTTAATCAGTTCAGGAGTGACTGTGTTTTGTTTTTTAGCTCTCTTTTAGCTCACCAGTTTAGAATAAACAAAAACACGTAATGCGAAAAAGCTCCGGAAAAAGCTACTTGACCAGGTTGGATGACATTGTTTTGTCAACTGCTGTTTCCAAGGTGGAGAATACATTTTAAAACTTAATGAGAAGACTTTGAAATTATCAGAGAAATGTGACATTTAGAAACGTACGAGTCCATGAAACTGAAACTCCATCCGCTCAGGAAGGTCGTGATGTGATCGAATGCTCCAGGACAGCAGCTGAGCCGACCCTGTGACTATATTTGATCGTTTACATTTATACAACAGACCTTTAACAATTGGAAGATGATGTCTACGTCACACACACACACAGAGACATATATCTACACATTATAACCAGTAGAACAAAGATTGCAGCTATTGCCTCTGCAGCCTTAAACACACAATAACGCTTTGTTGCGTTGCGCCTCGTGCATGCTGCTCGAGATAGGGAACATGCAATTCCCTGACGGACAGAAGAGTGACAAAGAGGTGAACAGACACACAAGGTGACGGGACGAGGGAGGTAGAAAAGAAGAGGGGAGAGAGAGAGAGAGGGGGGAGAAGGAGAAGGAGAGAAAATCCTCCCTCTGTGTTCTCGGAGCAGGCGATATATTTCCATTACGCTCGCTCTGACAGCTTTCCAATATCATCCAGCACGCGGTGTATTGTAGCTGATTGTGCTCTGAGCATCAGCCGTCCACTAATGCCACATCAACCGGCATGGCAGCACATTATTGACATGCCCGTACAAATTGGTGTCACATGTCGCTGTTGTACAGTTAATGGTCACAAATATACAGTGAAGAGGAAGAGGTGTAAAAAGTATTGGCTTGTTCGAGCTCTTTTTAAATCAATCCTAGTCCATTAAGGTGTCATAGCACACCAAGCTCTTCCTCGCTCGCCTTATGATCGTCTCACTTGAACTTTTGGCTACACTGCCCCCCCCCCCCCCCCTCCCCATGATTTCTTGTGGTACTGTTCTATTTCGTCTGTTTCTTAAAAATCCGTAAACTTTTAGAAGACGTGCACAAATACGGAGAAAATGAATGCAGAGTAAAGACAGAGGGCTCCGTCGGTTTCTCTATACGTATCTAACATTGAGCATAATTTAGGCTTTACAGTGCATTTACCTGCACCCACATACACACACACACACACACACACTTCCCATAGTAAACACTATCACTGCCCAAACAAACAGCTACCATGCAAATAAGCGAGCCTTATCAGACAGGCCGGGGCTGAAATGAAGCCAGGGCGTTGAGGCGCAGAGGTTTTTTTAATTTACTCGAACATACACCGTGTTAATGCTGATGGGCTGATATGTGGGATGAGCTCCATCTACGTTACAGAATCTCATAATCCCAGCAGCTCAGCTCGCTGCCTGGGGAGAGCTGGGTAAATAAATAGAGGAGACACGCACGACAAGATGAGACTTTCTTTTTCTTCCTGCTCTTGTCTTGTATTAAGTAGAGGGAATCTTTTACTGCATTTTTTCTCAGGGTTCTGTGCTCGGCTCAATTTTATTTACCTTATATATATGTATATATATATATATATATATATGCTCCCATTGGGAAACATTATCAGGAAACACTGTTGATTTTCTACGAGAATGTGAGGAAGCCCCCCCAAAAGGAAGCATGGGGACGGGATCACAACAGCCCTTCCTTCTCTTTATAAAGAAAAAGAAATAGGAAAAGGAGTGGAGGGGGATGTAAAGCCAAGGGGGAAGAGATGGAATAAGGAAAAAGAGCAGTTAATTAAGAGTGTGAACATGGAAAGTGAATGAAGCACCCAAGGCCAAGAGGAGTGAAGGAGAGCTGAGAAGATAAGAGAGAGAGAGGAGATGAAAAAGAAGAAAAACTGGGAGGGAAGCAGATCCTCATATTTTAAAGATGGAACCAGAGAACGTTTGGTATTTTTTACGCGATAAAGATTAAAGTGATTAATGACGACTACTCAATAAATCATGATTTCAGCTATATTCTTTTTTAGTTCTTCAGCTTTTCACTTTTAATCCTGTAGTTCTGATTGTCCACCTCTGCTTTGATCTTCCTATTTGTTAATGTTTTACTGCAAATAAGCAGATAGAAAAACCCTGTGAGTGTTTTTCTACGTGTTCATGTAACACCTCAATTAAGCACACACACAATCTGCTCTCAGCTTTACAATAATTACTCCGTGCTGTAGTTTGTTGACTCGTGTGGAGATGAATCAGTTTTCTTTTACTGAACTTTAATTTGCTAGTGTCAGGCTGATTACTCATAAGAAAACATCCTATGGCTCAGTGTGTGTGTGTGTGTGTGTGTGTGTGTGTGTGTGTGTGTGTGTGTGTGTGTGCGTGTGTGTGTGTGTGTTCTGGCAGCAGCAGGGCCTGGCGGTAGGCGATGTTTGATCAAGGACTTTCCCAGACCACTTTCTAATGGTAGCATGTGTTCTCCGAGAGGCCGCGTTCACATGTAGATCGTCAGGAAACATGTGGTTTCATTTTGGAGCGTGGTAGCAACATGTATACATGGAACTACCACAACTGGGAGGTGAACACGCAGCAGCAGAAACACTGGAAGACATTTGTGGAAGCACACAGGTGGCGAGCAACCTCCTGACCTTTCCCCTTTACCTTAGTTCACACAGTTTACAGGGTTCCCAGAGCCCTGCTGCACCTGGGCCGAGGCCTTTCGGAAGTATTTAACTGCATGAATGTCACTACACATTATTCTAATATTACTACACATTAAATCATGCATTATCTCCACATGAAATATGACTCAGGGGCAAGATAATGCAGAGCAAATGTTCACCATCCTTCCAATCTTATCTTTGGCAGTTAATCTCCTTTCTTCTTGACAAACGGGAGTTAAAAAGGGGAGGAGGACAAGAGGAAGAGAGAGAGAAAGTAATGATACAATCCTCTGTTGGTGGAAAAGAAAACATTCCTGGTATGCATCTGCAGTGCAGGGGGACATACGTGACCTGGTCATTCACCCACATTCTCACACAAACAGATGCAGAAGAAGCCCAGAGGTTCCCACACACACACAAACACACCCACACAGATCCGCTCGGTTAGTGACCAGTAGTTGTGCACTACTTTTCAGGATGCATTGTGGGAAACATTGAGTGCACTATGTAGGGTATAAAAAACTTCACTAAACATTCAGACACCACTAAAAAATCTCACTATAGAGTGCACTAGTGTTTGTATACAGCTAATGGTAAAACCACAAAGAAATTGAGTGTTTATGTCCCATCCACGAACATGGAGGAGGCAGGGTTTATGACGTGTACTGCAGCCAACCAGCAGGGGACGATTAAGATGATCTTGCTTCACGAACCTCAAGTGAAGCATCAGCTTCTGAGTCAGTCTGAGTTGGAGACGGAGAGAGATGAAAACAAACAACGCCTCAGTCGTCAAAACATTCACTGGCCCTGCAAGCAGAGTGCAATCCTCGGGTAAACAGGCCGTCACTCACCATCAATCACTGTCTCGCTAACATACAAACAACGCACGTAAACATGCACGCACCGTTTGAATAGACAAGCTTCACCTCTCTCATACACACACACACACACACACACACTCCCACAACAAACACATACAGCTGAGTGAGAACTACTGGGACCAATTAGGCAGTAAAAAGTGGGCTGGAACTGGTTTAACGCTGACTAATAACTTAAACTAACTTCAAACAAGACTCGATTGGCTGCAGCGGGGAACCGGCCCACATACACACCTCCTCTTCCTCTCTTTCTATCGCTCTCTTTGCTTTTTTTCTTCACGCTCTTTACCTCATTACAGCTTTTCTCTTGCATCCTCACCATTTGTCACCTCGTGCACAAAAGGTGAGGACAAATGTTTCTCACGCATTAAAACAAATAAGTGTGCCCCCACTGGAGTCGCACAATAAAACCACGCACACACATTCACAGATATATGCACACACACTCCACCTCCGACACACTGAGGCAGGGGGAATGTGCAGTCACTGGCTTGCTGCTGTAAGTCTCGATGATGGGTGGGGGCGTGTGCCAGACTCGGTATATCACGCTGACTAATGTATGCACTAATGTGCCTTTTCCTGCAGACAAGACAGTGGGGGGGAATATGCAGTTTATGCATCATGAACACAGAAACACTCTTATATATATATCTTCCTCTAATATTTATGCCCGTGAACGACTGAACTCTCACGCTGACAACACGTGACGACAGAGACGACGAATAACGTGCAGCACACAGCGTCATAACAACAATTTACAATTATAGAATTTCAAGTAATCTGTGTGTATTTTACAAATAATAACGTGTGTTTTAATCTCCCAAAGCATTTACAGCAAGCACAGGGTTAATTAACGAATGCAGATTTCACTGTAATTAAAGCCCCAACAAGGAAGTTTTTCATTTCCATAGATTTTGGCGCCTCTGTGGACAGAAGCAGTTTCTGCCGTCTCCTGTCGTAAAAACCTGGGTCTGGCAGGATGTGCTTTTGTTTTGGAAGGGGTGAAAAAAAGACACGGCTGTTTGAAGGATGCATAGCGATGATGGTATGTTTATTTATGTTGCTGAGATAAGAAGAGATCTCCTTCTCCAGGGTTTACTGAAGGACTCGTTAAATGAAACAGAACCAGGACACATGGAGGGATTTATTTTGCACAATTTACCATAACTTAAAGCAGGTGAGGGGAGATTTGCTTATGTGCTTCGAGTGGAACAGAACACACACACGTTGAAACGCACAGTGACTTCAGAGTCAGCATCTACTGTACATACAGCAGCTTCTCAATCAGCAGCTTCCACTCAGTGTGTTCACTCTGCCTGCACAGCAGCACGCTCAGCTCTATAAATCATTGACGGGGTAGGAAAATCACCCACGCTCATTTGCTGACGGACCTCTTCATTTCAGGGGCAAGGGGACACCATTTATCCCGGCGAACAATTAGGCTCCAACAACACTCAGAGGCAAGCGATTTGGCAAATGGTGACAGAGGGAAACGTGCTTATTAAGCAGAGTAAATAATGCTCCAATAACCTGGGGGGGGGGGCCGTCGTTGCTTCACCATCAGGATCGGGAATATTAAAAAAGAGGTCTTAGTCATTCGAATTTTAGCCAGTGCTTCTGATTAAACACCTCGTGCACGTCTTGAAAAAGCAGCGTATCAGCGAGACGTTACATCATCAATATGCTGCGAGCGGGGACGGACGGGGAGAGAGTGAGGGAGGAGGAGGAGGAGGAGGAGGAGGAGGAGAAGGTCATTTTTGCTGATGAGGGATGACAGCAGTGGCAGGCCGAAGGCTCGCAGAGCGGAAAACGCTCGACCGGATCAGAGAGAGATCAGCAGAAACTCCGCGGGATTGGCTCTTTTGGACAGGAGCCATAAAAACGACGGCTTGTGGCAGCGCTGGTTCACACGCCATGAGAAACACTGTGCAATGGAGGAACTCAAGCTTCGTTTAGTCAGATGAGACGAGACGTTTCGTTCCCTGGAACCGCTACGAAACACGGGAAGTTTATTCTTTAGGGCAGAGCTGAAAGATTATCTTATCATGTCTTATTTTAGTGGATGGATATGATCATAAAAACTCAAGTTTAAGGTGGCGTTGAAATAAGAAGGTGACGGAGAGGTTCCGGTGTTTACCTGTTGGTTGACTCGGCAGGGCGAGGGTCCGTGGTGGATGAGGATTCGGACGATATCATCGTCTCCCCTCCAGGCGGCCAAGTGCAGCGGGAAGCAGCCTTTGCTGTCCGACACATGTGTGGACGCCTCAAACTGAAGCAGCTTCAGCACCACGTCCCTGAGAGAAGGAGAGGGAGACAGACACAGATCAATAGAGTGGAGAGAGAACGGAGAGATGACCACAAAGCCCTGGAATCCATTTTATAGAATATCACATCACAGCGTCACATATTTGCACTGAGAACAGAATTTTAACCCCCTAATTCAAAATATAGCAACGTTACCTTGGAACATAAAGTCCTACACAACTTTTAAACTTTTTTAAATATTTAACTGGCATTAAACTTCAAATACAAAACATAATGGAAGTGTAAATACCTTGTTGATATCAGTGTTTGTATTTAAAGCAACACTATGTAACTTTTACCGAGCAACAGTTAAAATGTTCACATTGTGCAACAAACTCTTTAACTCTCTAGAAGCGAGAGAGCAAATGATTTTCACTGTTTTATTTGTTTTATTTGGAGCTGACCAGCAAAAAGTTGGTGCCTCCTCAGAGACCCAAGTTAAAGCTGGTTCCTTTCATTGAGGGATTTAAAGACACCTGTGGGTGAGTATCAGTTTACTTTCCAGGGTAAAAGATGGAGGAAATAAGGGGATGAAATGGAAATGATCAAGAATTGACAAAAACGCCATTGTCTCCTTATTATTTAAGTATAAACATGAAGGTGGGCGGTAAGAGAACAAACAGACAGATGGACAAACAAAGTACTTAATTAATCCCACAGGGAAATTGCAGAGTACGAAGTAATCTCCATTACAACAAATAGATGAGGTGGTAAATCACAGAGCTGCGGTTTGTGCAGGAAACTCATTTAGCAGCTGCTCAACAGTCATGTCAGCGGTAGCGTTTCATACGAGCGAGCCTCCAGCTGAAGTTGTCACCTCTGTCGGGAGAGGAAAGGTGAAGTGCTTCATTTGCATTGGAAAATGTCAGCAGGGGAAGCAGGAGGAGGGCAGAGCCTCTCCCGGGAGCAGGGGTGAGGGTGAGCGCAGCCCAGAGGACGCTTGACTAAACTGCTTTGTTAATTTCACTCATTTATTATGATCTCATATAAATTCACTCTGGTTTTTTTAAGCAGCAGATAAACAGCAGACTCGCACTGGGAGGATCTCAGGGTCGAACATGAGAATATTCAACTTTTTAATGTGGTAAAAAAGAAACTTCTGCACATAAACGATCTAAAAAACAATTCACATTCAGCCTGAATAACGAATCTCTGAATACTGCACTTTCTTCCGTCTTCAGTTCTCTTTTTACTTTCCCACCTCAACGCTAAATCACTCCTCTGCAGCCTTTTTTTGTTGGCAGCCTAATTTTCACTGTGAGGCTGCAGCTCTGCCTCCCTACAGCGTCTCCTCCTCTCTCCTCTCCAGTCCATCTGACGGAGGGATGCCACGTAATTGCTACCAAAACACAGGACTAATCCTTTAGTTCCACCAAACTGTGACAGCAGTCAGGTTTACAGCTGAGTCACACTGTGTTTACTCAGTGCTACAGTCCCAACAACTCAAAAAATAAAGGCACAAAGTCAATCATCTGCAATTGAACGGAAATTCTATTTTTGAACATGATCTTTTTTAGCTAGTTTTGCTGTCTCGCTTTAGGTTAAGTGCAATACTGGCAGTAATCATGTACCTAATAATTCCATAAAACATCTGTCTGTCTGTCTGTAAAAGGAATAAAAGCACAACGTTCGTTTCGTTGCTGCAATGCTTTATATCGAGCTGGATTAGAGAGCTTTTATTTTGAAAATCTGTGAGCCGATTGCTTAACTGACCCCCTGAAATAGTCAAAATTCAATATTCACCCAACCTATAGCACAAAAATTATAATTAATCCAATAGTTTAATCTTTTAAACATTTTACATTTTTCTTCATTTACATCTGAATTATTTCTTAATCCACATGATCATCTAAACATTAACACTTACGACTACATCGAAAATCACAAAAATAAATCACTTGCTCTCTAACTGTACATGTGCATTTCTAGTGAAATGTCTCTTAATAAACACACGTGTGTGCAGTCTTACCTGTGTCCATTGAGTGAAGCGTGATGTAAAGGTGTGTATCCTGAGCTGTCTGTGCAGTTCACGTTCAGGCCCTTCCACATGCTGTGAAGAAACACACATCAGAATTAATTTCCAGTGTCTCTCACACACACACAACAACAACATCCCTCTGTACTTGACAGGTGTTTGGTAACGTGTTGACTGATAACTCACTCGTTTCCATGTGTACAGTAAAGTTACATTTTGTTTGTCTTCTGGTAAAGTTTCACACACACAGTTTGTTTCTTTGCTTCTCTCACATAAATGGACATTTTACATTTCATTCCATTGGTTTGTTCGAGTTTGTCACCTGCACCGATTTACAGGAAAGAAGTGACAAACCACACAGCCAATCAGGATCCAGGTTCCTGGCGGAAGGTGCCAAGTGTTGGATAGGTGAAGGGGGGTTTGTGATGTTTAAAGGTTCAGCGTGTAGAATTTAGCGACATCTAGTGGTGAAGTTGAATATCTCAGCTGAACTCAAAAGGTGTTTAGTTTGTCCAGTTTTGGCTACTGTAAAAAACATGGCGGCCTCTGTAGACAGGACCCCCTCCTGATATAAATATAAAGTATTTAAAGAAAACAACAATTCGTACAATTCGTTGAGCCTTTAAAAATAAACAGATATAAAATAAACAGAAAAATAACACTTGAAGAGTTGATCAAATTATAAAGTGATGTTTCCGGCAGTATAGAAGAATAAAGAGGCCAAAGTTCTCTTCTTGTTTGTATTACTTTCCTCTTTAAGGGACGTCCTTTAGCTTTTTTGCTTCTTTAGTCATTTCTTCACACAGCAGAATTGCATTTATTTCTTTATTTATTCTTTGCTTAATTGTATTAGGGTCCTGAGGCGAGAGATTTTCTCATTTCTGGGCCGCAGCCAGAGAAGTTTAAGTCCTTATTTCATCATTCTGGCAAATAAATAAAGCGAGTGAGGTCAACACTTGTTCTGCTGAGCATGCAAACAAAGCCGCACAAAACAGAACCTCATAAGGATCACCAGATACACGCAGCCTGGGGGCATACCAGAGCCATTACAACACACACTCCCTCGTACACACACTATATCACACTCATGCAGCCCAGGGTTTTCCCACTGCTATAATTATATGACCTCTCTATTTCACATTAACTCCAGCACGACCGTCAGAGAGAAGCACTAATTAGGTAGATTCCAGTCGGAGCAGCTCTGGGCTGAAAATCGGAATCATGTAACTTCCAGAAGCGACTACATCACCTTTTATTTTATTTAAGACGACCCCCATAGTGTGGCGTCTGACAGGAAGAGCACAGGCTCAAATGTGAAAGTGTCTCACAGTGTCTGTTAATGAAACACATTAGATAAGTAGGGCTGCAGGAAACTGAATATGACGTAAGACAGGTTTTCACGACAACGTAGCTTACTGCATTTTTCAATGGATATCTTTCTGTTTTGGGCAATGCATTCTTGAAATGGCACCTACATTTATTTGATTGCAAGAATATGTCTTTCTAGTGATCAATGCAACACACATCTGCACAGGGAGAGGACGCAAAACTATTTCATTTGTTGTATTCAATGCTGAAATAACTATCAAGTGCAAACATATCAGAGAATCTGGATTTCTTCACACAAAATGTGGACCTCGCTCACATCAACAACAAATAGGCTACGAAAGAGCAAACACACACACACACTATGTTACACACAGGTCAGAGGGCAGGAGAGCACAGACAGAGAAACACGGCACAAGCTTCAATCTATTGGGTGTCTGAACACACTCTGAGTGAATGTGTGTGTGTGTGTGTGTGTGTGTGTGTGTGTGTGTGTGTGTGTGTGTGTGTGTGTGTGTGTGTGTGTGTGTGTGTGTGTGTGTGTGTGTGTGTGTGTGTGTGTGTGTGTGTGTGTGTGTGTGTGTGTGTGTGTGTCCATATCGATCGTTCTGCTGACCCCTTTCAGTGCTGACCTATACGACCAGTAGGAGCGGTTGTTAGCAGCCTGACAGATAACGAAGGGAGAGTCAACAGACAAAATGCCATGGAGGCAAAAATAAAGAAAACGAGGAGCAAATATAACGTCAGTTTCTACTGTTTGCTATTGATATCTGCTTGATACTAATGTGCAAAGTAACCAACAAAAGGTATAATTCTCGATTTTGAACCGTGACACTGCAAACATCAGAAACATCTGGGCGTCACCCGTTTGCTTTCCACCAGAGTGAGGCAGCAGAGGAGGCATCACAGACGAGTGCGTCAACCTTGTCTGACTATGTGCATTTGAATTAACTGCGTCATGTCTGATTCATTCGAAGTTTTTGGGCGATAGAGACGATTAAAACATTCCAACCTTTACACAAACATTGAAATATTAAAGTGAGTTCCATTTGCAATTTAGTTCAAATTCATTACCTCATTAATCTCATTAAACTAGGAAGTTATCCCACACATTCCCCTTAAGTTGTTTTCTACATCTTATAGTTGTTTGCTGAACCCAACACATACAAACACATTTGCCTTCAGACGCCTGCACACCGATTCATTAAGACTCGCCGTACAAAGATTCTTTCATGCTCCGCACAACCCCAAACACAATCTGCATTTCCTACACGGCCACAGACGCAGCGTATTAATGCACAGCCACAGCAGTCACACAACCTTCATAAAAACAAAACTGCACAACAAACATATGTGGCCACTTTGTGAGGGACTGTGTGGACGCTGTTCTCAGTGTGTGTCAGCCTCACTGTGAGCTGAACAAGGTGTTGTGTTTACAACACCTTTCCCATGTCGTAGAGTGCAGGCTTATGGACGTGGTTGTACTGACACCAGCAGTGGGCGTCAATAAAAGCTGATTTTAACACTTAAGCATTTTGTGAATTATTACTTTGAGGAACAAATTAGAAACACAAAACAGTAAGAAATGCAATAAATTTGGAAAATACTTTTGCGTGTATCTGGTGATCCTTATGAGGTCCTAACTTTGCATTAAGACACATTTCCATCTTTATAAAGGCAAACTGTTCAACTTAAAATAGTTTAGAAGAACCACTTTCACATAAAATGAGTTCAGAAGTCACAAGTGAGGAACCCATGGCAGCCTTCACCCTTCACCCAAGTCCAGGCCTGAGAAAATCCACCAAAAATCAATGCAATCGTCTGCAATATCTTCCGTAGATTTCAAATCTAGAGTAACATGGATTTATTTTATACTGTTGTGCCTGTACCTTAAACCAAAGAGGTTGGATTTCTGACTATTGGATCAGTCTACATACAGAGGCTGGGATTATGGGTTTTAATGCCACTGCACAGGTATATTGTGCTCAACTACTGGTGATAGTCCCACCCTTGTCCTCTAATACTGCTTGTTTTTATTCATCATTGCACAGTAGCCATGACAAGTGAATTAACTCTCTCCACTGCAGCTTTAAAACGTCCCTAAATTCCAAAACAGAGACTTTAACATTATGTAACAGCAACTTGAACGAGGCCATTCTCTGGAGAAAGACCTGTTTTCTTATCTCAGCTGTTATGTCCTGCTCCACCATGTTCCACCATGTACAAATTCCAACCCTCAGTTTGGTGCCGAGTCGCTTCTCCCTTTGTTTGCCGTGCTCTCTGAAAGCAGCCGGCAGAGTTGAAATAGAATGAGAAGGCGACTTGAGATTAGATAATGGAGGAGAGGTGCTGCAGCAGGAATGCAGACTCCTAGTGGATTAGTCAAATATGCAGACGACGTCCTGCCTAATTAACCTCAGGAGCTGCAGCGACGTGAAGGAACGCTCCGGTTAGAAAAGTCAACTCTCTCCGTGTGTGTGTGCAACTTCAAATTAAAGTTTGATGTGCCGTTCTTTAACTGAGCATCATGCAACAGAAACCTATCATGTTACTTTGCATCAGAGAATTGTGACTTTACCCTTGAACAGCTATTCCCCCCCCGTCTCCTCCATTGCCGAGGTCCCAAACACTTTTTTAAAAATCAAATTAAAGCACTGAAAAGTAAAGAGGTCAAACATCATGAAAGGCCTCCCAGCAGGCAGAGCAGCACTGCCCTCTGTTTGAACCCTTCTTCGGTTACAGCCTGACAGATACGCCTCACCTTCGCTGCAGCACAGCACGCTCACAACTGCATTTACGACACGTTGTACCAAGCTGTGTTGGTTGTTTCTGTTTCCACAAACGTCTTTACGAGGGAAGCAACATCAGTTTAATTCACATTAGAAGTAGAATGGAACTGAGTAGGACATGTACCTCAACAAGCCAGCAGGGGTGAAAACCTAACTTCCCTGATGGAGGTGATAAAACTTTCACTTCAGAGGGGTTCAAAAAGTCAAATCAAAATAACGAAATGTGTGAAAGTTTAGTTCTTCACACTGTATGTCACCGTGGTTGGAAGCAAAACTTCTCTAAAGCTAGAAATAGAAAAAATTGATTTGCGTTGTCACTGAAGCTTAACAGGCTGATGAGTCATGCTTCCTCAGGATGGAGACTGATGAAGTTCTACATTTGCAAAAACATAATCTCAAGAAACTGAAATATGTTGTTGTGCATAAAACCCAACTCTTTAAAAGTGACATTTTTTAATTGTTTAAAAATATAAACAAAAACTTCTCATCCACCATTTCAGAGCTAAAGCTTTCATTTGCTTCCGTTTCTCACGATGGATATTTCAGCTGGCATCAAGTTGCAGCAAAGTCGAGGCTACATCAAAGCAGAGCATTGTCTTCAAAGGAAAAGGAGCCGAGAAACTGGGAAAACCGTTGTAGCCCCGGATCCTTTTTAAGAGGGGGAACTTTTCTATTTCTATTATTTTTTAAGCAGAGTTCGAAGAAGACCTCACCCAAAAGCTAGGGTTGAAACTCATGCCACCTTATGACGTCATCTACGGCTATTTTTTCAGCCGAAACTGAGAAACACGACAACAGCAATAACTTGAAAGGAAATCAAAAAGGGAACCAATATTGCTTCATAACCTGTTGTGAGCAAGAAGCAGAAGAGATACCTGCTGCTTAAGAGACGTGCTGGAGAAACACACACACACACACACACACACACACAAATACTTTTCTTTGGTGCGGTCGTTTGATGTTTAAACCCTCGCTGTCATGGAGACAATTCATCCTCCATGATGCTTTAGGGCATGAATATTCTGCTTTATATTCTAATGTCTCGAGCAGGTGTGCAGGTATGGATAAGATTTGTGTGTGTGTGTGTGTGTGTGTGTGTGTGTGTGTGTGTGTGTGTGTCACAGGTGAGATCAACTCAACCATACAGACAATTATAGTGCAAGATGTGTGGAAACTCTCAGAGGACCAATTAAATTTCTGCGGAGAGAGAAGAGAGAATCAACGCCTTCTTTCTCTCTCTCTCTCTCCCTCGGTTTCTCCTTCTTTCACCTTCTCCCTCTCTTCTTTCTCATCCTCTTCTCTATAATTTGCACAAACAAACATGCATGTGTTTGCGGATGAGCACATGGACACGCTGCAAATACAGAGAGATGCAGGAGCAGGAAGAGAGAGTGACGACTTCAAACGCTGCAGAAACAATGAGTTTTCATGCTCACGTATCACAAACCAGGCACTTCAAAAGGTTGCCCGAGCCGTAACTTTGCCTTCGGCTCAAACGCACTCACACGTCTCTCTGCGTGCACACACTGATGTGGGCTGAACGTCGGGGAAACAACATACTGATGCTAAAATTTCTCAAAAATGTAAATATTGGATGATTAGATTATGATATACAGTAGGCCTCGGCTGTACGGCCAAAAATGATATCAACAAAAACATTGACACTTGAGTTCACATTATTATTTCTTTAAAGTTTAATATACATGTGACTTTGGTTTATTATTTTTGCGATAGTTGATGAAAAAAACACAAAAATGTAATCTTAAAATATATATTCAAAAAAATTACAAATTGATTCAAAACAAATATACAAACATATAATATTTAGCCATATTTTGCATACGTCAATATCGGCTAATTATATAAACCCTGTCGATGTCAGGCTCCGTTATGAACAGACATGTTGTCAGCGAACTCATTTTCACTTCATATTCCCACAACATCATGGAGAAAATCCCATTCACACCCACGCAGCTCAAACACTGCTGCTTTCAGAGGTGTTTTCTCTCTCTCTCTCTCTCTCTCTCTCTCTCTCTCTCTCTCTCTCTCTCTCTCTCTCTCTCTCTCTCCACTTCTGCACCAATTACAGTGACGAGTAAATCCACAGCAGGAGAAAATATCAATTGAAGGCCTGGTCTGTCGGAATGAGAAGTGTCTTACTGATCCTGTGACCATGAGAGAAATTATTACTACATTGGAACACTTACAGGACATGAATACTTGAATTTAGCAAAGAATGAACAACCAATTGCTCTTTTTCAATTTTGCAACACATCGAAATATGACATGTCTATAAAAAAACGAGCTGGAATATCATAACTGGCACCTGATTGGTCGGGACCTCGCTACCGCAGCTCCTCCCCCCAATTGCTACTGCACAGGTTCTGGCTCCAGATGCGCAGGACGACCATGTTCGTATATTTTAGCTTCATTTGTTGATAGTGTGAGGAAGTGGAGACGCGTTGTCCATCTTTATTTACAGTTAATGTATTAAGCCCAAACTTCCATCTCCAGATCCGTTTGTCTCCCTGAGGAAGGTTTTATGCCCCAAAAAATGCCAGTTAGATTTTAGGATGAACATTCCAGGATAATAAAGAATTTTACTAGTTTGAAATGACTGTACCTCGGAGTTTTCTTGGATTTTTCTACCTATACATAAAAACAATTCAATGTAACCGACTTCTAATTAGATAATAGACTTCAAAACTACAGAATAATGTCCCAGCTTTTCTCTCTGAGATCTCACCCTCCTCCTCGTCAGCTTCTGGCAAATCTCTAATTGGCTCAACTTATTCTCGTAAAAGTGCCTCATTTGTTTTTGCATATTTAGCAAAGTAGCAGCTCCCCTCTCCACAAAAACGGCTCGTTAGCAATTTTGTTCATTTGAATTCGCCCCCCCCCACCTCCCCCCCTCCGCACGGGACTCCATCCAACTTTCAAATCAGGTCAATAGCTGCTGAAAAACACAGAGTTATAACCAATCGAATAGACAAAGCTTCCTTGTTTCTGACGTCTCAAGTCATTGTTCAGCGCAGCTATCAAACCTCAAAATGCAATTTGAGTTTTCAAAAAATAACTATTGAGAAATGATGTTGGACAAAACTGTATTTTGAAAAGCTGCCGCAGGGTTCTAATAATACAGCGTCTGATTTATGTTAACCCAGGAAAACTGCTGCAGGAATCTACCCCATGTAAGTGGCAGAGGTCTGAACAAACCAAAAACATGTGCCTCTGTGAAAAGATGATAGAACAAATAGTTTGTTCAAATATAACTTCCCCCGAGTGAGAGCTGAGAGGACGAGCCAAGGGCGCTGCAACATTTCCAAGATAGTTTCCATTTTTTTTTAAATTGACTCTACATTGTTTTACTACATGAAAAATTGAGGTGACATTTACAGTATTTAAATTTCAAAATAAAAGAGCATGAAAATCACTCCTGTACAAACCCTGTTCAGGAGTGAAATGTGTTCCAACGGAAACACATGTGGAAGTGAAACAGAGGATATGTAAATAAATGCATAAAGTTAAAAATGCATATAAATAGAGTGTGTGTGCATTAATATGCATGGGGGGGGGGGCTGTCAGTCAGTTACAAATGGCCTCAAAGCAACAAACATCAACTGACACGTTCAATAGGTCAAGAGGTCACTGGTGTCATCACAGGAAGTAATTTATCATGAAGTCAAACTGACCTCACACAACAGTGGGTCACGGACACACACACACGCACACACACGCACACGGCAACACACACACACACGCACGTCTAGTGGTTAAAAGTGAGGCTGACCCCGCTCTCTTCACACACACTCACCAATAATTAAAACAAGCCACACGTAATCGATAGGTGCACAACTCCCCACTGGGATTTAGGGAGTCTGTTGATGAAGTTTGATCATTGATCATTTTGTTTGTCCAGAGGGAGGGGGAGAGAGAGAGAGAGAGAGAGAGAGAGAGAGAGAGAGACTCAAGAAATAAAACAATTCCCTGCTGTATTCTGACATGGTCTCACTCTGACATATTACTAGGTGTCAAAGTGGAAAAGATCCAGAAAATGTCTGGAGCAACTCACTCGGAGTTTGTATTCTCACATTCAGCCCCTCCGGAGAATTTCAGGAAAACGTCCAGAGTTAAATGAACGTCTTTAGAGAAGGTTTATAAATGTTGCGGTGTGAAAACTTTGGGGCCTCTGTTGGATCTGTATGGACGTCAGTGTGATCAGTGGAGCAGCTGAGGGAGTAAATGGGCTGGTTCTCCCTCTACACACTGCACAGTGGAAGACTAATGCCTGCATTTGTCTCCAGGACTCATTTATTACTGCATCGCCTCACACTTGGCCACAGTGAACACACAAAGCACACACTTTACTTGGGCGTTCGCTGGCGATCGCACAATCTGAGCTTTAACAGACACATGGCTAGACAATAACTCCTTTTCATTAAAATACATATAGATCACCTTTTATTTCCACTTTGAGAGAAGACTAAACATAATATAATGGAAACACAGATGTCCAGTATCTGTGTGAGAAACAGTATACGCAGACCCACAAGCCCCTGACCTTTGACCTGACTCATGAGCGGACGTGTCACTTGATCAGGATTGAAAGGGTGCGGCGTAGGAAGGAGGACAAATGAGAGGAAGCAAGAGAAAATGGATCTAATGTGACAAAATGCTTATCAGGCAGCACATCAAAGAGGAGGGAGAAAACAACGAAGAAGAGAAGACAGTTAGAGCGTTGGACGGCCAGATGATACCTCGTCTGAAGACAGCTGAATACACTTTCCACTTAAACACACACAGCTTCATTAGATGAGTTTGTCTACTTCCAAGTCTTAAACAATCTGGCAGTTTGTCTCACAGTCCGCAGCCTTAAATAGAGATGGAAACATCTCTCCTCTGTCCCGGGCTGACTCCCTCACACTCGCATACAGAATCCAGGTTCTTCTCTCACGCAGCACAAAGGTTTGCAGAGGTTTCATGTGAAAAAAAACACGCCTGTGAACTCTCTACAATTAATGCATTTTGGCCAAAGGACGATAAATGTGCTGACACCCAGAAGTCCTTCCTAATTTCCAACCTTTTACTGAAGTCAACCTCTGATTAAAGGCTGTGAGAGAGGTCCTGGTAGAAGTGCCCTCAAGTGAATTACAGCTAAAACTGAAATTCCACTTGAGAAAAAAACTGTCATTGTGGTGAATCATAACGGGAACCGCTTTCTTTATTGATAGAGTTAGCTACCTTTGCTTTAAATGTCTTATATATCACAAAATGCGATGCCACTGCACAATGTCCCAATCAGGACAGATCTTCGTCACAATAGTTAAAAATACATTACAATTGTCATCATCACCATTAATGCACAAATGCAGGTGTTAGCAATAAAGATAATGTAATTTAATTAGTGTCTAATTAGTGTCAAGTATACTGCTAGTGTAATATCTTGCTAAATTGTTCCTATCAAATGCTATTTCTATAAGTAGTCTTATCCAAATGTTACTATATGTTCTTTTTTGCAAAGCGAAAACCATGAGACTTTATCTGACTCTGTCTCGCCCTGACGTTATAAAGACGATAAGAGAAATCGTCAGTGAGAGAGAGGAGCCAGAAGCCTGAAGGTCAGGCGACAGAACGCTCGCTTCAGAACACAAAGCGAGGCAAACCGGTGGACTCCACAAAAGAGACAAAGATAGCGATGGAGGCAGACGACATTTCCTCCGCTCTCTTTAATCCAACTGAGAGAAGCGGGAGGTGAAGAAATGGGCGCTGTCTGCCTCGCCGCTGCTGCTGCTGCTATTGATTGGCGCTGTCACAATCTGGGGAGCTTGAGACAATCTGTGAGTGTGTGTAGAAGCTGTGCGAGTGTGCGTCTTCCCGAGGCAATTCTCCTCACTGGTAAGTAAGCGACAGGGAGCTTTAGATCCGCACTTAACAACAGCCGGCCGCAAATGCATCTGGCCGAGCATCGATTGCGCCCCGATCTGTGTGGCGTTGGGGAAAACGTCAGCGTCAGATCTCCATCTCAACAGGATGAAACAATCTACAGAGTGGAGTGTAAGAGCAGGTCAATGCATTTATACTGTAGATCGAATGAGAAGAACTCTGGTGAAGTTCTTCAGACACAGGCACTGTCAAGACCTGTGTGACTGGATACTACTGGCATGAAAAACACAATGAGCTAGACGGGCACTCAGTGGAGCACAGATCTCCGCCAAGGTCGTACAAGCCTAGACATGACTGTCAAGTTTTTATAGTAGATATATAGAGATAGTGATTTTGTGACGCTAACGCTCTACTTCGAAGGCTTTGGTGTAAAATGTTCCCACACTTTTGATGACTTGGCTCGTGCACTTTTATTCTATTGTACTCAATTGTGCTGCTGTTAATTTAATCTTGGAGCAAGTAAGCACAAGAGTTTCCTTTGGGATTAATGTATCTGTCTATCTTATCTTAAAATGTAAGCTAGAGTTTAGGATAATTGTTCTCAGAATGTTCTGACATTTTATAAACCAAACAAACACTTTCAAACAGAATCATCTCCTGTTACTTTCTGTCCTACATTTCTCTATTATTCAATCAAATGTTTGGTCTAGAAACTGTCAGAAAATTGAGAAACTGTCCATCATCATTTCCCAGGAGTCAAGATGTCATCCTCATGTTTCTTGCTCTGTCAGATCAACCGTCTGAAACCCAAATATATTCAACTCTGACAAAGACAAGCAGCAAATATTTACAGCTGAGAAAGTGGAACCAGGTAATGGTTGGCATTTATGCTTCAGAAAATTACTTAAACGATTAATCAATCCTTTAAATACTTTGTGGATCAGCTAATCTTTTCAGCTCTTCTTCAAAGGGCAGCAGCCGCTTCTCATGTGATGATCGTTAAATGGCGCCATAGCAGGAACAGATGGATTTGTTGTTCTTTGTTTTTTTGCAGATTTCCCGAAGAGGATTTGATTCAGCAACCTTCATCACACTCCAACCTCTATATCTTCATGTTCCCTGCTAGAGGCTCCCTCAGAATGTACAAGATACAGTTAATATTATCACCGAGACGTGTGCCTGCATCTCTAAACTGGGTTTAATATTCAAAGGTCTGCGGTCAACTTAACTGGGGAGAATTTTACACAGAGCCCATTTCCTTCAAACTACAGAATACAGAGTGCTGTGATTCTGTTGTTCTGTTGTTCAGGCTAAATATCATTTGGCAACTCGTCGGGTTAGCAGCAGCCACACCAAGTCTATCTTCATTACCCACTCTGCCACCAGGAAATTAGCCATGCAGGTGCAATGGAAATCATGATGGAACGAGATCAGTGTGAGGGTTATGATGATGAAGAGCAGGGAAGGCACTGGAAGTAAAGTGTTTGAATCCTGCTCAGCTCCTGAGGTGCACTTTGGAAGAGACAGAGAAACGGCTCCGTCGCTTGGAAACTAAACATTTACATTACTGGTCAGTGTCCGTGTTACACTTACAAACAGTTTTATACTTGTTGTGTGACAAAGCATCGGTCCTAGAAAGGTGCTGGATTTGCCTCTGTGCACGTGTGTGTGTGTGTGTGTGTGTGTGTGTGTGTGTGTGTGTGTGTGTGTGTGTGTGTGTGTGTGTTGTGTCAGGCCAGTAGCAGGGAGCCATGGCTATATAAGGTCTGACAGAAGGCTCTGGTTTATCCAGACCTCTCCATGTTCCTGTCTCTCTCGCTCAGCTCTCCAAGCTACTAAACAATGAGCGACCGCCCGCGCCGAACTCACGTGAGATAAAAATCTGTAAAGTCACGTCAGCTGAAACACGAGAAATATTAAATAAGAATCTTTAAAATCACAGTGTAAATTATAAATACATGGAAACGCAAATTGTGGAGAAGTTGAGTCATAAAATACAAAACTTTGACCACAAATTTGAACATTTTTATTAAAATTATTATGTATGAAAAGTCAAAGGAGGGCTTGTTTTTTCAGTTTTTGCTTTGGTTCAATTCACAATGTAGTCACTGTTCATACATTCTCTATATGTGAACCATTCCAGAGGGAATTAAAGGGGTATTTAAGAGTAAAAAAATAATGGAATGTACAATATATATATAACCTTTAACCTTACATATATATATCAAGATGAAAAAATGATCTAAAATTCAAAAACATTAATCTGAAAGGATTCACACAGTTCAGAAAGCATGTACAGAAAGTGGCAGGGAAATAACCACATCTGCACTTGTTTTCAGTGTGTATCACCATGGCAACCGATGTCCTGGGATGAATTAATGACAACTGCCACTGACAGCCATGCATGCTGGGTAATTTAACACCTGACCCCTTCATATGTCTATCTAGATATAGATATACCTATGATGTATTACATTTTTCTGAGGAGATTCTGGTGTTGGTATGTTGGACAGCTGTATCTCCTCATAGCATGAGAGTATTCCCCCCTGTCCCCCCCGTCCCCCCCCCCCTGTGAGAGTGTAATAGGCCTGTCAGCAGGACTGCCACATCCCATTTGACGGCTCAGACCGCAGCATCGCACATCTGCTGCTGCAGGACCACACAGGTAAACACATCTCAGATAGACACACCGAGCGACTGTGCCGGGGTCAGAGCAGATTTGTCCGAATATTCTGCTCTCACCAGATGATTGTTGAGAGGATTGACCTGTATCTACTGTGTCCATCTATCTGTATGGGAACCATGGGGGGGAATAGTCGGCAACCTAAATGATTAAATATTGGAGTTGACTGGGGTTGTGAGGGACGACATCCCTCAATGTTTCCGTGGTGGTGATGTTAGAAACATGCAAACAAACCAAATAAACTGTATTTCTTTGTGGGCTACAGTGTGTGGACAGAGTAATCCTCAACTGGAACAGTAACTGGGCAGCTCCTCGGATAACACCGGGCACCGAGCCCACTGTTGTGTTGTGAGTTTGCAAGAAAAACTGTTTGAAGTGTTGGGCCCATTTGCCGCAATGGAATTTGGTTTTTTTTTACTTTCTCCCAAGAAACATGAAAAATAATCCCTCTTCTTTGAGAACTGCCCAAGAGCAAAGAGCTTTGAAGGAGCATTAAGCTAAACTGTGGCTTTTTTATCAACGTCGATCAACAAATGATCAGCAGTAACAAAAGACTGGGCTCACAGCTCACACACATATTGTGCTTTAACGAGGGGTAATGTGCCATTGGACAGAGCCAGAGCTTTCAATGACAGATATAAGAGTTGTATCAATCTTCTCATCTAACTCTTGGCAAATGAAAACGATAAAATCTCCCAAAATATCATGCTATTCTTATAAATAGTTAAAAACAGGAGGGTGGGTGTGTTTGCCAGAAGAACTTTGGGGCCAGAAATTGAACTAAAAAGGAAAAAACTCATTAGCCCTCGAGACATTACTATTGATTCACTGCTCATTCATTATATTGATCAACAACCCCATTTACACTCTTTAAATACAGTGGGTTGTGCATTGTATTTGTACAACCGTGTTCAGCGTAACGAGAACGTTGGCATTCATTGACACTGAAGTCTTTTTCTCTCCGTGTGAAAGGGTAAAAAAAAAACAGGGCTATTGAATTTTAGTAAAAATAGATATTCTCTGCTGCTGATACTCAGTAATGAGGGGAAATGAAACTTGGACGATCCCTGAGGGGAAACTGGAAGGTCGATAGCCAATACCAGTCTCAGTGCACGGCTCCATCTGTAGGTCATTGGGTCATCGACATGTTGCAGCACATGTTTCTATGCAGTGCGAGATAAAAGCTACATATCAGTTCCAAAGAGGTTTTCTATAATGGAACAGTTTAACATTTTAGCATATATACTTGAACTTGTTTGGACTGAGCTGGATTAACGCAGGCGTTGCAATTAGCCCCTAACGACAGGCACGTTTTTGAATGGGCATTGTATTGTTAGTTTACCATTTCAGGAAATATGCCTTTTTGTTTTCACGCCAAGAATAAGATTGATACCACTCTCATGTGTGTACAGTAAATATAAAGCTGCGGCCTTAGATCGTTAGCTTAGCAAAAAGATTGGAAACAACGGGAAGCAGCTAGCCTAGCGCTGCCCAAACCAAAATCCACATACGATCGTCTTTAAAACGACACAAAAATTACACTTGCTTGAACGCAGGAAAACAAAACAAGATGAAAAGGTGTAAATTAGTGAGCTAAAAGTGTAGAGGTGCTAGTAAGTTATGCTAACTGTTCACACCAATGTTTAAGCTAAGCTATGCTAGCTACACGTGATTGCTTTGGGTGATACAAAGTGGTAGCAGCGGCTAATGCTAACGCAGTGCTTTGGCAAACCACAACAACAATCCCTCCGACTGGAGAACTAAACAGAACAGCTACATATGGACCTGGTTTTGTCTTGGACCACGATACGGACATTCATACTCTGTCTGAAAATATGATGACTCATCTGTTTGTGTTCACATTATTCATAAGAAATGACCAGAGAGGAGGCACATGTTCACGTCTCCCAAGTTTCCCACAAGGCCACGGCCAACACTTGATCTGTCCGTCCATCACTGATCACTGGAGACGTCTCAGAACCTGAATCTTGTTTCCATGTAAATACTTGTGTCTCCCACGGATACTTGTTCGCTGATGAATCTTTCGCTGTCTGCTTCCGTCTCAGTCACTTTCTCGCCTTCTCCATTTTTTGCTCTCCACCGTGCAAGAAAATTGTACATTCCCTTTCACAAGTTTTTTTTTTTTTCCATCTCAGTTGCTATTCTTCTCCTACTCGCCAATCGCACACACACACACACACACACACACGCAAACACCCCCCAAAAAGAGCACACACACACACATCCATGCGCTGCCAAGTCGCATTCACACACAGCTGCATGCAATTACCCTCCGCACAAAAAAAGGTATTCAAACCATGAGACTCTCCGGCCCGCGCTATTTATCAGATCTATCGAAATAGCTCGTCCATGAATGTCTACAAACCTGCCAAGTGTGTGTCTGTGAGCGTGTGTGCATGCATACAGCGGCGAGAGGCATCCAGCTTACGATGCACCGGAGGGTCGAAAGCTGTCTCAGCGCTGCAAAGAAAAAATAAAAACGGCTTGTTTCCTCTCTTGTCTACATCAATCTCACTCCTCTCGTAGCCTCCGTCTGTCCTGGGTTTTCTCCGATTCTGGCGTACTTGTCACACTCACAGCTGCAAACGTGTAGGCTGTTCTTGTTTTGATATCACTCAGGACACATAAAGGACACATAAACCGGAAAACACTAAGGCTGAAACGCACACGTACGCATTTTTCCAAGTACTTGTGCGAGGAATTTGAGCGATGTGAACTAGCTGCGCTTCTGCAACTATTTCTAGCCAGTTGTTAAAAATGCAAGAAGCCAAATTACAGCAAACATAGTCAAAGTCAACTTTATTGTTAATTCTGCCGTATGTACAGGACACAGACGGGATTGAGATGCAGATTCTCTCTGATCCCCCGGTATAACCATATAAGTAGACAGAACATATAAGTACGCAACATAAGAAGTACTCAAAACATAGTACACAATACAACAAAGTACTATTTAGGCCCGGCTTCTTTTATTGTCATCGCCACAGGTTGAGTTAACAACTGCTCTAACAGAGCTCTCCACATGGAATTGGAAAGGGAGACGCTCATTCAATCTAGAAGGTTATTGCATGAGAGGCAATTAATTTACCCCAATTATGCCAGTAGAGGAAGAATCACCCAGTGGCTTATGGGACTTGAGCTTTCATCCTCTGTCCTTCGGAGACCATTTGTTGGTAGCTATCCACAGATATCATCAGAGAAGCAAAGCTGCGTGATTTAACAGCCGGGAACATGATGGAGGTGCTGTATACTGTGGTTTTGTTTTTCCAGCTATTTGTACAAGAGTGCTGCTTTCTCCAGTTTGTCCTTGAAAACACACACAATCACAGACAGCCTCTCAGGCCAGTTCCCTGGTGATAAGCAGCACTGAGCGTACACAATCATCCTCAAGCAACAAGATGACAGCGATTCAGTCATGTTTCTTTGAATGCAGAGATATAGAAAATCTCCTGTTTTCAGAATTAGTAATTCATGCATTGATTCCCACATTATTGTGATAGTCTCATCCTTTTTTTTTTAACATGTTTTATGTCTTAACATTATTCAAATTAGAGGAATTGCAAGGGAAAAGTAAATAGAACAGCAGAAACAAAAGATCTGTTCAACACTACTGATGATGACGTAGCAGAGAGACAGTTTTCCTGAATCCAGTATTTTGTAATGGCCTTTACACTCTGAAGTGTTAAGGCCATTACGAAATACAGGGATGTGAATGTGGTACCGATTCCTCTCAGAAAGGCTGAATACAGGGACAAGACCAAAAAAAACAGGAGCATGATCAACTGTTCTTTCTCCACATTCCCTTCAGCAGCAGAGCACTGCCAGTTTGTTTAGACTTCTGGTTGGGACTGATAAAAAAAAGAAAGCGAATCAAGTTTTTCCAACAGAAGTCTCTCCAGGACGACTGTGTTTCCCAGGCATGCAGCCACATGTCTTCAGTTATTTCAGCGTCCAGCTCTGTTCCCCATTGTTTGTTGCATTTCATTGTAATTTGGTGCTATGGTGTAACTTACTAAAAGGAAAAAAGCATCGGTAAATATATCAAAAACGAAGAGTGGTATTTGTGTAAACTTACTCCCGAAACTTTGATGAGTGACACGTACCAGTTTAAATTATATTTTGCAGTGTGAGAGAAATTAAATGTAACAACCTTTTGTCCATGAATATAACCCATTTGTTTCCAGCCTTTTTATGAGTTGAGGCCTAATCCTGGGTTCATGGTTATGACCAGTGCATCATCTGCATAGAAAAACACTTTAATTCTGTCTCTTGTCATTGTGCTTAGGCCTGAGGTTCAACGAATACATTGGAAAGTCTCATAGCTCCACAGGGTAGCAGACTTTTGGCTGGTACCAAAAGATGCCACATATAAAAAACGATGCTTAAATCCATTAACTGACTAATTGCAAGTCTAAGATCCGAAAAAGAAAGTGTTCGTTTTAAGAAATATGTAGCTCCGAGACCTACCATATAATTGTAACTGCTATGAGCCAGTTCACCCCTTGCAAGTTGTTCCTTAAGAGGCAACTGTGCCTCCAGGCTTTGGAATGAATAAAGTCATTACTTGGGTAAAACCATCGTCTTCTTTTAAATCACTTCCGAAAAAAGTGTTCTTAATTCTAGCTTTCGTGTCATTTTCTTTTTTGTGCTTTTAGTCTTGGTCTGGATTGTGGTCGCTCTGAGTTTTTACAAACCAAGCGAAGCACAAACTTAATTATGTGGACGAGCCTTTTACTGGAGGGTTTTGACCTGCATCATCGCTTTTGCTCTGCTCACAGAAGCTGCTCACCACCTTGTTTGGCTGATGCACGAGTAACAAAAAGAGCAGAAGCTTTTCGACACCAAACTCATAATTCAAGGGGAAGAAGGTGATATAAATAAGGAGTCACAGGTGTGCTGTGGGCGCCATTTATTTTTGTGCAGTTTTCTGCAGTCTCATTTCACAGAGTTGCACTTTGCATAGCTACAGCACCTGCAAGAGCATGACAGTGGCACGATGCATTCAGGGGAAACAAATGGCTCTTCCCCCGATTCACACTCAGCTACTTGTAAACCCAAAGTCGCTCTTGCCGGCACCACGCTGGAGCGGAGCGCGGCGTGCAGGGTCGTTTAAAGAGGAAAAACAAGGACACAGCCAAGTTATAATGATCATTTCTCAGTCTCGCACAAACACAAGCACGACGGGAACATTCACACACACAGACGCATAAACATGCGCTGGCGTTCACGCACAGCATGCAGCCCGACGTCTCTGACATTACACATCCCCTCACTTGCAGGAAGAAAGACGCCTCTGAAGGAAAAGTGCAGACCAACAAGGGCCAATTACAGACCAACATACAAATCTATGGGCAGCCACATCGAGGCCGAGCGGAGACAATCATGTGGAGCGCACACAGATTGTGAGCACGCTGTGTTATTATATATGCAAACAGGCCTGCAGTTTTTACACATACTATAAATACATGGCAGGGCAAGACCATAAACGCCACCGACGATGCATGGAAATACATCCTGTAAGACACCGATCATGCAGAGCTCGTAAACAACAGAGTCGTTACCTAACTGGGTCATTTCTATGGTTATTAAGGACACAACAAGACTGTGTTTGTGTAAAAAACCAAGACACTGTTGATTTAAAAGTGTTCAGCAACACACAGAGCTGTGTCGGTACGGGCCGCAGACAGTTATGTAAGAAAGGAGTGGAGACAAAGAGAGAAAGCAAAGGGGGTCGTGTTACACCGTGAATTAAACCATTAGCAGCCCCAGTGCTTCAGAACATCCTGGTAAAAGAAGAGGTGGACAAGGACTGAAAGGTATTTATGAAGCCGTCTGGATCACAGAGCACTACTGTGTTTAATGTGTCCAGGTGGTTGAGAGAAGTTTAAACTCTGTAAAAAAGAAGCAAAGCAGCTGCAAACTCAGGCTCAAACTGTGAAAATCAACCGGGTATGTAAAGGAAAATGTTACAATTTGCATGCATTGCTCTGTCTCGCTCCTCATATTTATTTTATCTCTCTCACGCACAAACACAGACGCAGGCCCGACCACATCGTGGGAAAAGCCCACTCGGCCGAGGTTAGGGGAGGATAGGGAGACGGGGAGCAGCGTGGGAAACTCCCACAGCCGACACTCATCTGAAAAGATTTTTGTTTCACAGTTTCTGCGACGACACAGTAACGAGCCGTACGACACCGAGCTCTGCACTGATTCATTCTCAACTCACAGGCAGTGGAGGGCTGCACATGGTCTGATCTACAGGTCACTTCCTCATCTGATATTTGCATTTTTAAAAGCATCGTGTGTGACTTTTAAATAACCTGTGATGAAGTTTCCTGGTAGTTCATTTGTTTATCACTGTATAACTTCCCGATAGCCTCTGTTTGACGTACGTGAACTTCTTTGTTATATATCCATCTGCTGATTATTCTCTTGATTAACCGTTTGACCTTTTTTGGTGCAGATATAAATGCAAATAACAATATAAGTATGTCATATAGGGTTAGGGTACAGGGTATGCTAAATGTAATATATAAATATGATAAATAACTTGCCCCTCTGTTAGAGTTTGGTGGCAGAATATCAAGATAAAACAGCTACTGCCTCGAAAAGTTAATTGAAACATCTTTTGTTTCTTCTTAATGGTCATTTATCTTGAGTATTTCCACTAACGGGAAATATTACGTTTATGCAAAAAGCTTTTGTAAAAAGTTATGTTATCTTCTTTCCACTGTTATTTACAAGTAACACGACTTATCAATGGATTATAAGTAAAAGCATTAATATTTATGGACTTTTTGTTTGTAACGTGAGTTCTATTATGCTATGAAATCAAAACTGTGAAATCAATACCTCTATTTGTATTAGTATACATATATAAGTTCGTATGAATGACAATGAAAACACTTGGGCAAGGCGTCAGTAGACAGTTGTAGATTCAAATGAATGCAGCATTTGATATGGTTGTTATTTAGCATTAAATACGAGACGCATCATGAGTCTCATTGCTGATGAACATTATAGTCATCATTTTGTCCGGCTTCACACACAATGTTGGCAGAGATCTTTACAAAGTGTGATATTGAATGAACCACAATAAATCATCAAGCTGCAGAATGTTGTTTGCGGTCGGCTCAGATTAGCTTCGCCGCACGGAGCTGCAGCGGGACTCTCGGCCCTGTCATGTGGTTGCGTTTATGCCTGTAGGAATGCGGCAAATCACATAAACAGGCTAATTTTAGCCTGAATCTGTTGAGACAGACAAAGGTCCATTTGAGTCACCACCCCGGCCCGACCCCACTTGTGTCCCCCACTGGATTGCAGAGTGCTTTCCTTAAAGTTTACGAGTATTCAGAGAGAGAGTGTGTGTGTGTGTGTGTGTGTGTGTGTGTGTGTGTGTGTGTGTGTGTGTGTGTGTGTGTGTGTGTGTGTGTGTGTGTGTGTGTGTGTGTCCTCTGTGCTCCATCTTTCAACAGTAACGGTGCATTAATGTTTGGAGACTTTTCTAATTTGCTCATTTTTAATGGCTGCTGCTGCAGGGGTTGTATTTTCTTATTTCTACTTCTAAAATCAACAGAATATGTCATTTCCCCAGCGGTGCCCAAACTGCTTCGTGTTTTCTAGATTAATAGCTGTGTTGCACTTCCTATCCTGTGGGGACATGTTGATTACTCACTAATTAAACATTATGCGTCTTAACATGAGGGACACTGCGAGTTTATACTTTTGTAAAGGCAGTCGCTTGCTACTCTTCTAACTACTACACCTTTATAGAACTCTTGTTTAAGGGATATCAGTGATTTCTGATTTATAATAAATTATTTAAGAAACTAAATTACTGTCACCTACATGCACAGTGAGGACAGAACAAAGACAGTATATAAAGATGGACGACATGTCTCCACTTCCTCCCACGACCGAGAAATGAAGCCAAAACATCCAGAATACAAACGCTGCCATCTTGCGCCAATGACGTCATTCGGAGCCAGAGTCTGCGGCACAGCGACCTTTGGATGGAGCCGAGGTATCGACGTCCAACCAATACAAGGTTAAAAGTATCTTTATTATCCCAGAGGGGCGATAAGTTGTGCAGCTGAAACCACAAACAGTGAAACCGCATAATAACAATAAAACATTCAACAACTGTACAAATACATCACAATGAGTCATTTAAGAGGCTGATGGCCGCAGGAATAAGTGACTTTTTGAAATCCATTAGTTCTGCATCTGGGCAGATTGAAGCAACAAAAACTCACTCGACAGTGGGTTGTCCGAGTGAGACACACGGCAGTTTCTACAGACTTTATCCACTTGGCCTCCTCGTATGATGTCAGTAGAGATCCAGGAGAAGTCGATGTGTCTACAAAAAAAAACTCGACTCATATCGACTCCATTCTCTCTCTGGCTGTCGTGCCCCAGTTTCCCCACAGGGGTCATTAAAGTTTAATCTCGTACCAATTTGTCCGGATAAGGTTTTTTAAATGTTTTCACACACGGAGACTGAGTCGCCGACTGGTCACGTTCTCATCACAGTGATATGTCAGTGAGATTAAATTGCACAAAGAGCATCAAGCCGCACGTGACTGTGATTCTGCTCCTTACGTCGTCTAACATCAGTGCGTGTGTGTGTGTGTGTGTGTGTTTGTTTATCTTCATGTCGTGGGGATTTCCCTCCTCCTCCCTCGCTCTACCATCCTTCTTCTTCTTCCTCTACCTCCAGCTCGTCGATCCCACCCTCTTCTCACTTCCCCTCTCATTTAACCCTCCGCCATCGTCGTCTTTCCTGAGCCCTGCAGCCTCTCCGACGCTCGCCTCCATTCACTCGCTCTTCCCTCGCTGCCTTTTCTAATTAACGACAGAGGAGCAGAAACACCGACGAGAGATTTCCAGGGACGATGTTCCCGCTTAGCTCAAAGACAAAGAACCCGAACCTCTCAAAACACACTCACACACGGCGAGGCTCATAAAATATCCATGTACACATGGATAGCTCTGTACAGTACTTTTACCGAGTACATACAGTATGACCTACTTCAGCACAGGAGCAAACCAGGAAGAGAAATACTTAAATGTCTAAGGCTACATCCGTACATTTTCATTTGGAGACGAATCCTCTCTGCTCCGGGTAGAAAGTTTGGAAACGCTGCTGGTCCCGATTTAGTTTGCAAACTAAAATGCAGAAGTATGGATGCAGCCTCAGCTTTACTCTAAACATGAAACACTGGCTGACATCTCCTCTGTGGCACAGATCTATGGAGGAGATGTTGCCATATAGATCCATATTAGTGATTGATTGTGAGACAGCTAAAGCCAACACACCTAAGCAGCAAACACAATCAATCACAATCTTTACTATAGATCATCCACAATCTTCCCCCCCCCCCCCCCCCCCCCCCCCGTTAACACCCTGACTGTCGTTAATACGAGTTTCTGCCGAGGCTGCAGCGCGGCCGCCTCAGTTCACTGTGTCGGAGTCCCCGGGTCGCTGTCAGGTTAACAGCGTGTGTGAGAGTTGTCACAGCCGGTGGTGTAAATTTGATAAGAGAATTACTGGAAGGTCAGCGAACCACATCTTTTGTTTCTGGTGCAGCAGCAGCAGCAACAATGTGAGGTGACATTGCACAACCAGGTCCTGGAACGCACCCGACAAGCTGATTATCTAATCAGGATTAGGAGATCGAGGGCAAACGTTCGCCTTATGTCACTTTAGCCAGACATTGAACAGACAGTCCTCGAGTCACAAGCTGCTTTACCTAAAGATCACGGCTCTAAATGGTTGTATTTTACAGTATCTCTCAGGGTGAGAGTGGCTGTAACAGTTTGAATTCTAGGGATTAAGGCCTTAGACGATTCCACACCTCATGATCGCCAGTGCAGAAAGAGTTGTGTCCCGTATGTAGCAGGGTGGAAAGGTCAAGTGGTGAATGGGTGTGTAGAGCTTATTGTGGGAGCCTGAGGTTTGCTGTCACAGACCTGCAATGAACATTTTCCTATTTGATTTACTCTGACCTCAATCATTCATTAAAATAAACCAAGTGTTTTTGTTGCCAAACTTTAACAAGAATAGTTTGACATTTTGAAAAAAATTGTTCGACTGGGTTTAAGGAGGCGAGACGATCGATGCCACGTGCAAATATGAGAGTGGCATATTTGTTTTCACTTCTTTAAGTGCAAGTTATTTGCCATAATTACAACTACAATGATGCTCAGAGAGTGAATACCTCCTCCAGGGCTAACACTCTATTGCTCCATGCAACTAATGGGTTCTTCCATGGGTTTAAGTAGTTAATCCTGCAAACGACAATGAAAACATAACCTACGTGGCAGAGGTAATCACAATTTCTCCGAAAACATTGTTATTGGATTTATAATCTGGAGTTTTGCTAAATCGTCCAAAAGGGTTGCTGTGATGTTCACTCTCTTCTGTCATGAATCAAAATGTTGTTCTGCTGCTGCTGCATGAAAACACATGTCAAAGCAGTTTAGCATTAAACAGGCTCCTTTCATGGGGAAGACGGAAGAATGAAAAGAAAAGAAAGAAAAGATAAATAGAATGTTATTCATTAGTAAGAGTTTCTTAAACAACTGCAGTGTAATTGTGCTGAGAGGGGTATTTGTATAATCTTATTTATACTTGAACTTCAGCATTATTGATTTTTCTCAACCAAATTACAGCTGTTTGTTTACCTCCTGGCTCCCGGTGTGTGACAGGATGTGAATCAGCAGATAATGATCAAATTTCTTAGCATATAAAATCTTAATTACAGTAAATATCACAGGTGAAGTCTGCCAAATTCTTTGAAGCATTTGAATTCGGTGCCATGAGATGAAACGCTGACTCAGCGTGCGATTGTTTTGAGTGTTGGTGGGAAAGTACAGCAGCTACAGCAGAACATCCATTTCTGACGACATGAACACGACCGTGTTGGGATTCGAGACGCACGCGGAGTCAAAACTTGCAGACAGAGAGTAAACCGCTCTGACCGGAGCCTATTAACAGCTCAGGACCGTTTGGCCCCGACCAGGACAAAGGTGTGTGTGGTATGAAAGCGTTCTCGATATCATACGATAAACTTCCATCTGCTGCACATGGCTCTGCTGGCAGACGCCTGCAGCATGTGTTGGATTCCTCTTGACTTAAAGTCGGAATGTGCTGCAGTGAGAGAATGTGAGTGGGTGCAGAGATGTCTGGTTAAATGTCTGAGCGTGCTCCCAGACAGAGAAGGTTAGCAGGGCTCAGCTTTACCGCCATAGGCAACGTACTGTGACCAGTGGACACACCCACCCACACACACAGAGATAACTGCTGTGTCACCATCTCAGGCAAACACACTGGTGTTATTTAACACCTGGTGGCAGTAAGAAGTGAACTGAACTCTCACACTCACACACACACACACACACACACACACACACACACACACTTCTTCGTTATCTGCATTGTTATCAAACTTCTCCTGTTTTTCTCAGTAACAAGGTTCACTTGGTTCATCATCTCTCTTCAGCTCATTGATTTTATAGACGTTTTTCAGTGGTGAGCGTGGGATCTGCGAGCTTCATCACCTCTGCATTTTCAGAACAGATCAATAAGTCCACAGTCGTGCAGGAAGGTGTAAAGTTGATTACACAGCAGAAAACTGGATTAAAAAAACTGAAAAACAACTTCGCTAACGTTGCCTCTTTATCACTAAGAGGAAAATCATTAGTTTAGCCAAAGTATGGAGGCGAAGCAAAGTTCATACAAATGTGTGTTATTCCACAGCTGCAAATATCTTTTTTCAGTAAGTTTATTCTTTTGCCTCGTTAAAATCCATGATGCATTATCTTTGAGGGTCATGGGGGGTGGAGCTGGAGCCAATCCCAGCTGACACTGGTCAAACGTGGAGCCCAACATTGAGCAATCATCACGTGTGGCTGCAGAGGCCGCTGTGGCTCGGTACAAGTAACACAGTGATGCACTACATATTGTTGTCATTATTCTTTAATATCATCGTAAAGCTAAGGCTGATGCCTTTATTTTCAAAGGTATCCTGAGAAAAACGGTGGATACTAAAGGGAATTTAAGCTCTAAGCAAAGTCAATAGGATCAATCCTCTGGGGACCAAGAACATTTTTAACCACATTTCGTAGTCACCCATCCAACAGTAGGTCTCAAAGAGGTTGTGAGACCAACCCCAAAAAAACTGAGCACAAACACACCACACATGCAGCAATGAATACAAAAAGAATGGTATTCTGTTCTATATCGGGCCTCTGAATCAGCAGCAAAACATCCTCGAGACAGCAACACACACACACACACACACACACACACACACACACACACACAGTCACACACAAACACACAGCCTCTCTCACGCACCCTGTGCCCCGCCGACCCCTCAGATTCACCCCCAGCGGTTGTCTGGGAGACGCAGAACGGACAGTACAGCTTGTCTAGTTCTGCCCGATTCAGAACGGGCCAGGAAGTGGCAGCTGATGCCAACAGACCTTTCTAATAAGAAGAGAGACACACACAGGAACACACACACAGTCACAAAGGTATGAATGCATGCTCATTCACTCTCTCTTGCACACTCATCGTCCTGGAAAAAAATGTGACTCAGCAAAGACTCACAGGGACACGAGCAGAAGATGGATGGTATCATTCACAAACTTTGCAAACTGCAAAAAAACACGTGTCCTGAGTCGAGTAACTAAGAGTTTTAATGTTTTCTCAAAAGATGGGGGAGGTTTCTTTTCGGTACAGGTATCAGAATGTACCGATATGAAAACTTTACAGAATAAACAATGCAGAAGTTTATATCCTTGATTCATGTTCTATATATTTGGTTGTATTCATGTTTCATTTTAAAAGTTTATGTTAAAACTGTAAAATATCAAACCTCAATTACATTTCTTTGTCATAAGGGTTTGATAATGACATCTTAGAGTTATTGCCCAATTTTCTTATCTATATATATATAGACAATATATATATATTGGAAAATATATTAGTGTCTATATATATTTTAGGTGTAACTCGCATGTTTGTTTGTTTTTTTACGTCATATCGGTATTGGACATTTTTCGCACCCTAATATCGGTATCAGCATTGACCCCCAAAACTCCAAATCCTCGGGCTCCAATGAGAACCGCTGAAATGACAAGATTGACAGGTGATAAGAGCGACCTTCCTCCGACTCACGTAGACATGCAGATGCCTAAAACCATGACTCAGCACGTTACTTAAGATTTTTGTGTAAGTTGTCAATGATGACTGTGCAGGAAGAAAAAAAATCATCCTCCACCTCCTGCGGCTCTGATTACTGACAGCGGTTTTGTTTAGAGAAGGATTGTGGGTGAAGGTCGGCTGCGATTCTACAATTTCAAACCGGTGGCTCACTCTGCACTTTCTCTCCCTCTCTCTCTAATCTCTCTCTCTCTCCTTTCTTTTCTCCTCCTATCGTCCTCCTCTTCCCTTCTTCCTCCCCTCTTGCCTGCTCAGCCTTCCATGAACATCCTGCATGCTAACTAACTCAGCGGCTCTGGGCGGCAACCAAGCGTTCATTGAGCAGGCGAACATTTACCGATCCCGCAATCATCAGGCCGGGGAACACAATTTGTAATTTAATTGAGGCTGCGTGGCTTGTGTAGTGTGTGTAGTGTGTTAGTGTGTGTGTGTGTGTGTGTGTGTGTGTGTGTGTGTGTGTGTGTGTGTGTGTGTGTGTGTGTGTGTGTGCAGGCCCCTCGGCGTTGCGCTGCCCTCCCCGGCTTCTTGTTGACAGGGGTAGCTATTATCACAACCAGGCAGATGTGTGAGGGCCACGGATGACAAAGTGACAGGCAGTGAGAAGGCGTGAGAGATGGAGTGAAATGCAGCACGGAGCAACGAGCCGAGAGAGAGATGGAGAGAGAGAAAGAAGAGAAGAGAGAGAGAGAGAGAGATTTTAATTTCCTCTCCCTGGACCAGCGGCTGGTGTCTGTGGAGCACCAGGAAATCTGATACACACTGATTCAAGCCCAATTTAGTCAAACAAAGACATTTATTATCAAAGAAAGAAAAAAGAATCACTATCAATTGATTGATTTGCTGGTTTGTATGGTTTTAAATCAAATACTTATACGTCTGAGACTGTTGTTCGACCAAAACAAGCGATATGGAACCTATGAGGGGCATTTTTAAAAATGTCTGACATTTAATCGACTGAACAATGAATTGACTAATTGAATATTTGATTAATCATTGATTAACATATCAGAAGTGGTTCCTGTTAATAGTTAGGTGATTATAAAGAACCCTGAATTAGGACACTGTGGAACTGCAATTGTTTAATTCTATTCTCTTTTCATTCTTTCCTCTTTATTTTCTAGATTTCTAGATTATCACGTCCTCACTGACTTATATCCTTTAAAAAATCTCTTTGTGTTTCCTTTTGTGCATTTGGTAAAACACTAATTAATTCAAGGACCCATTTGTTCTTCCTGCAGCGTCTGAGCCGCCTGTTCATGTCTTCCACCGAGTAAAAATATTGCTGGTATGAACAGGGAAATTGCAGCTGTAATCAATTCTTTTGTCACTCAAATTAACGAGTGCTAAGTTCCTGCCTTGCCAGCGAGCAGCGCAGAGCAATTCCTCACACTCTGCATGACAGCATGAGGACTTTAAAAGAAGGAGCGAAGCCGAGAGTGCTGGAGGTAACGTAAAGGAAAACTCCATCTCCCCTCCTTCCTGTACATCCATTGTTTCATCCATTACAGTGTAGGCAGGCCCATGCACCACACAGTTACCCAGGTGATTCATTGGCAGCGAGGGAGGCTGCCTGAGAGGACTCCTCCATAACGGATCGATAAAATCCTGTGCTGAGCAGTGACTTAACTCCCACATGGCCGTCAGCCCTGCAGGAGGAGAGGAGGCAGAGCCCTGTGGATTGTGGCAGATCGCTGAAGGATTGCTGCCATTCACTGTTGCTGGATCAGTGTTTTAGTCGCGTTTACGTGTAGTTACACTTGACTTCAAGGAACAAAATCAGGTTGGATTAAACTTTTTTTTCCCGATTAACACTAACTTAAACGTTACAATTTGACCTAAGTAACATTAAAAGCTGTTGAAACCTCCCACAAACCTGTTATATACAATTTCCCCATATTCGTAATAAATCAAATACGATTCATATTGCTGGTGACAGGGACAAACACGTTGTGCCTGTATGAGATATGGGAACAGCCCTGCAGCGAGTCTCGGGTCAGGGGAAGTCAGGGGGACACATGGTGGGACCTGCTGGTGCCCGGTCGTAGCCGTGAAGGTGCCCCTCCGTGCCCTCCAACAGACGGTAAGATGGCCCCTCGTCCGGCAAACACACCTCAGCAAGCAGAGCACAGAGATGTGGTCTGACTGCTCCCACTGAGAGGTGGTGGCAGATGACAGTTGGGACGTGTGTGGTTACTGGTGTGTGTTACTGAATGTGTTGGTGTGTGAGGGCTGGAGGAGGACAGGGAGAGAGAGAGAGAGAGAGAGAGAGAGAGAGAGAGAGAGAGAGAGAGAGAGAGAGAGAGAGAGAGAGAGAGCTGGGGATGACGGATCATTTGTGAAAGCTCCATTCATTTGTGAAAATGGTCGGGATGCCAGTCACTATCAACGTGTCTGTGATGGCTGTCTGAGACGGGGAAACTGCAATCTGCGGTTCAGAATTTTTACTTTAGGAATGAGAGAAAGAAAGAGCAACTGAGGGACCATTACCATAATGACTCTGTCATCTCTACATCCCTCTATCAACGACCACACATCTCTCTATTCCCCCCCACTGTCTCTCCCCCTCATCTATGAATATCAGCTGTTTCTGCAGCACACAGAAATATATCCCCTGAACAAGTCATTGCATCTCATGTCGAGTCTTGAACTCCCAGCGGGGCTGAGATAAGTTCAACTGCTTCCATCATATCAACTTAAGTAAAGAATTTGCCTTGGAAGTCGAAAGATATTGATACATGCCTGTAAAACACTGCAACTGTCAGAGCTTCAAATATGAAGCTACAGCAAGAATCATTAATGACACCTTTGTTTAATCTGTGTAAACCTTTCAAAGTGATGGAAAGTTGTTGACCATTGTTTCCGGCCTTTGTGCTAAGCTAAGCCCCAAACTTATCATGAGAAAGTGAACATGAGGAAAATCTTTCCCTATTTACCACAAAAGTCAATCAAAGGGCCAACAGAGACAAACAACCATTTTTTAGACTTTCCTAATTGAGCAGAACCTCAATCTGCGTGTTCCTGGACTGTGCATCACCAAGCTCTCACTGAAGATCTATCTGGCAGGTTATGCTACCCAACACCTTATAAAGGACCCTTAGTCCCAATTCGCAGAACACAGTCTACAAGGCCCACGAAAGGAAGTGGTTAAACCGAAATGAGAGTCTGGTCTACAGATGATTTCCGTTATTTGCGCCCACCAGTTTCCCCCCCCCCTTACCGCTCTCACCGAGCAACAGAGCTGCACAAGGACATGACAAGAAAGGTTAATGCCCCTTGTTTAGTTTTTTTTTTACATGTGTACCATAAGCAGTTTGGTTGAGCTGGAGCAAAAGTGTAAGAATCAGACATTGAGGAGTCTAAATGGAAGAATCTAGTCACTCCGCTGTGACGCGATCGTCTTCAAATGCAGCCTCTGAAGGATGCAGCCCTTCAATTGAGAGACAGATATAATATTCGGTGAATCATACCCCCATGGAATCCGAAATCTTGCAACCTAAAATATAAAGTTTGCTGAAACTGTTAAGATTCCACTTCACTCAACACCCGCCTGTTTATTATCACAGACTGGGATGACAGACAGCTAAAGGTATGAAGGGCGGTTTGATAACGTTTTCAAACAGAGAGGAAGGTCGACCTCTCTCTCTCTCTCTCTCTGCGAAACGGAAATATCACCGACATTTAAGCAACGCCTGCGCATTATGGGCTGCTTGAAATGTAGTGTGTAAACACTGCAGAGTCAAATGTGTGTGTGTGTTTGTGTGTGTCTGTGTGCGTAGAAAGATGTGCAGGCCCAGAACAGAGATGGACTCTGAGAGGGCAGCGAGGTCAAGTGTATGTTTGAGACGGAGCCTTTTTAAGAGTTTAAGAAAGTCTAAAAACAGACGACCCGGGGGACAGACGGAGTGAGAGACAGAAAGAGAGAGGACCGTGACTCAGCTGGAAACATTGGGATGATAGGATGGAGGAACGGGGAGAAACCTGCCAAGAAGAAAGACAGAAAGAGAAAGAAAATGGAGTAATAGAGGAGAAAAGATGGACATTAACGAGAAAGGCAACCGTGAGGACGATGAGTCACTGTTTTAAACCTGTGAACACACATGCACAAACACGTATGCTCCCGAAACCACGATGTAAAACATGCCGTCCTTCAACTCTTATTCTGGAGGCTTTAGTTTGTGATGCTGTTGAACTGTTCTCAGAGATGCCTATAATATTTTATTTATTGTTATTAGCAGGTAGATGTAGACCACGTTACAACCACAATGGACCCGCCGCTGAGTCCCAATAACAGCAGCGCTATTAAAATGTCATTACGCACATTTATGCTAATCAAAAATAATAATTACTTCATTTAGTTTATAAATAGGCTCAATTAACAACTGAGCTCTTTAACATGTTGTCGTCACAGTGAGGGATTTGCACTTCACTGAAACATTTGCATCCAATTAGCAAAGCAAATTGGAAAAAAAAAACATTTCTGCTATTAGCGCCTTGTAAATGAATAAATAAACAGGAAACAGGCACTTTTAACAGAAAGTTTTAACCTTGAGTTCGAACTTTGCCTCTACTGTGATGACATATCCACTAGCTTGTTAGCACATCCAACTTGTTAGCCCAGTCAACTAGCTGGTTATCAAAGCCAACTACCTTGTTAGCCCAGTCAACTAGACTGTAGAAACATTTGGCCCAGGAGTCGTATCGTGGACTTGCTGCTCTGGGCCATGCGGTTTTCAGCCTCACCATTCGAGCATCAGGACGCCCATGGTCGAAGGGCAGCATGACGATGCAGATTAGATAATGCGACTGTCTGCCGGTCACAGTGTCACCCTCACACACACAAAGACACACACACACACACACACACACACACACACACACACACACACACACACACACACACACACACACACACACACACACACACACACACACACACACACACACACACACACACACACACACACACACACACGCGGGGGAGCATATCGACAAAATGTCAGTCTCTGTTTTCTGACAACAGGATTTTCTGTAGTTAATCAGAACACACAGAAACAAAAACCACTACGCCTAATTATAGAATCTAAACCATGGGACTCTCCATCATGTCAATAAAGCTCTTTCTGAACAGGAATTTAAATTTGCAACAGGGACGGAGACAGAAAGAGAGGGAGGGGAAAAAAGGAAACGGATTGAAAGAGCTGCAGAAGTGACCTGGTAGAAAATCCATAGCCCGCCTGTTATCTGGACGATAATTGGTTTTCCCCTCTACGCCCCCCCACCCCTCTCACATCCCTCCTCTTCCTCCTCCTCCTCTTCATCCCTGCCACCACCCCTGCTACACTCCCCATCTCTCTCCTTCAAACCCGCCATCGCTCTTTCTCCCTGCAGGTTCACACAGATGCACACACACACACACACACACTCCTGGACGCAGCTACAGGCAGGTAACAAAAAGGCAGCGCAGCAGGAAGTTGCAGTAAATAAATCTTCTCCGAATCAGGGCGTCGCAAAATTCAATTCTTGCACTTGAATGTCCCACTGAGCAATGAGATGACGACACGAGGCTTAGTGTCAACAAATGCCCCTCGCTGTTCCACCAGACACAATGACACACAACTAACGTGCACGCCGTCACAAAGGCGCGGCGTGCACACACACGCAGCGAGACACAGGCGTGATTAGCGTGAAGCGTGTAATCAGAGAATGGCCTGATTAGCGGTTTACACTACACTGCAAGACAAAGAGACTCATTTACTCATCCACTTCAAAATAAAGAGACAGAAAAACAGGGGGGTGTGGGGGCGGGAACGCAGGGGAGAGGCTATAAAAATAATTTTGGCGGTGTGCAGATGCCAGGAAGACATACAGGGAGCACACACACACACACACACACACACACACACACACACACACACACACACACACACACACACACACACACACACACACACACACACACACACACACACACACACACACACACACACACACACACACACACACACACACACACACACACACAGAGGCAAAGGAATACAAGCGAGGAGACACACAATTAGGGGAGAAAAAGAGACAAGAAGACGAAGGAAAGACACCGGAGGACAAGACAAAAGAGAGATAACCACGCAAACACGTATCGTCACACACACAAAGAGAGGGCTGCTGGGTGTGTGGGCTGAAGTCTGCAGGGGGTCTGCTGTGTTCACCAGTTCAAGATTCAAGGGTGCTTAGTCAGCAGAGCTACAGTGTCAGACAAAGACAGACAACAAGGGACGAGGGGTGAAGAGGGAAAGGGACGTCCTTATATGAGGGTGAGATTTGTAGAAATACTAATTTTGTACTTCTAGGGGGGGGGGGGGGGGGGGGGGGGGGACATCTGGGTTCAGTTTATCAAGAGTGCCGGGAAGCTGGGCCGACACTTCAATGCATCGGCCCCATCTCCAATAAAAAGATGGTTGTTAGGGAAGAGGTGAAAGAGGAAAAAGAGGGAGCAAGGGAGAGAGAAGGGTTGTGGACAGGTTAGATCTCTAATTTGCAGACCTGTCCCTCAGGGGGGGGGGGGGGGTTGCCAGGTGTGCGAACGTGCATCTTGTCACAGCCCGGAGCCGCAGACACACAACACCCTCACACTCACCTTCAGACCTTTCTATCACTCCTTCTCCTCCCCCCCATCGCACACATACACTCATTATTCCTCCACAAGTCTTTCACCTGATGTCTCTTCCTGCTTCCGTCCTACTCCTGTATTTATCGGAAAGGGGGAGGGAGGCTGCCACTTACAGTTTGAAACAAAGACTTCAAAGAGCAGGAGGACAAGAGGACAAATAGAAGAGAATCAAATTTCTCCTCTCCCTCTGATTTCTCCAGTCTTAATATGGACAAGAAATGATGCAGCACAGACACGTGTAATCAAGACTGAGAAGCATTGCTGGATACTGATTTGTCTTCCCATCAGTCAAAGTAATCTCCAACTTAACCATCATGCATAAAACAATCTGCAGGATAAGTCACAGCCGGCTGCTTCCGGAGCCTCGCCGCTTGTTGGAGGATAAGTGAATTCTGAATTTGGGAGAAGGGGAAAGTAAAATGAGCCCTTCGTGAATGATAAATTCTCACTTCTTCATTCAGGAGTTTGGAGGCGGATGAATATTTGATACCGTTTTCTTAAAAAGGACTCGTTCATCACGGAGCCCGCGCTGGCCGGAGTCGAGGATGAGGTGACGGCGAGGCAGACTTATTGTGGCTCATTATGGTGAAGACGGAGCACGCCGGTGATGGAGTTAGAAATGTAACGCGGGGGATGGGGGGGGGGGGGGGAATTGTGGCGCCGGATGAGGCACCATCTGCATTTAGAGCGATTTAGGGTCTGAGATATTGAGCTTTTAAGTTTGTTTTCTTCCATTTAGAAAGTAATACAACTTTTTGAGTTTACAGGTCGATAAACTTGACAAATAACTTTTAAAATCTTCAGGTAAACATTTCTATTTCCCCAGAACCATGGTTTTAATGTCATGAAGACCACAGTGACTGTCAATCGAATGGGGAGTGAAAGATTTACAGAGAACTTTCTTAAACCGATGAGGATATACATTTTTGGGAATGTAATACTTTTGGTAACAACAGCTGTTACTTATACTACATATTATACTGTAAGTTTTATAATCTCAAAATTCTTGATAACAATCCCTGAAATTTACTCATAATATAAACTCTTCTGCAGAAAGGTTTTTTGGGGATAATTGTTGTAGTTGTGGAAAATTCTAATGTAAAAAGTAATGTGATTATGCAGGTTTAAAATAAAGCTTCCTGACATTTTAGACCAAAACAAGGTGATTCTGTTACATAACCAATCGATTTCATCTGAAGCAGTGCCGAGTAGAGACATGACTGTAAATAAGCTCGTCTGAGTAACTGCTGCATCACTGAATCCTACAGGTCTGAGTTATGTGAGCGCAGTGTTGGCGGCCATGGAGAGTAAACTACTCTCTTAATACATTATACCCATTATACATCCTCGTCGTGGTGCTGCATCTAGAGGCCTGTAGCTCTTATTATATACTGAGTGTGGGCACGAGACAGTTACTGAGAGAAAGAGACAACAGGAGGCAATCTGCTGGCAGTGCCTGCTGGGAAACGTGCGTCCCGCGGGAGGCTGTCAGCTCGGGGTAATTCACTTCCTGTTTGCTGTGCACGCACTCCCTCACTGTCAGCACCAAGGAAAAGAAGACGAGTGGGGAATTAAAACGGCCGTCACGCACACCCTGGCTAGGTATCACATACACACACACACAGACAGACACAGACACACACACACACTATGAACTCAGCCCTCAGCTCCATTACTCACTCAGGTAAAGACTGTATCATTGTTACCCACACACCTGTTACAGAAAACACCTGTAAGCAGCCATGTTGTACGTCAGGAAAAAACACACATCGTCTGAATGTGTGTTTAATATTCATGCAGAGTCTCTTTGTGACAAGCAGGGTGGTGTTCAGTCACACACACTAATCTGAGGTGATTAGTTGTGTGTGCGTTTGTGTGTGTGTGTGAGTTTGCTGCATAATTGGGGAAAACTCATCGCTCTACACACACATAAAACACACACATGCAGCCCCAAAACTGAAGATGAAAGTGTTTCGGGAGCCTTTTCATCATTAACTGTGTTACACTGCAGTGCAATATGGTTGAAATTTCTCCAGTATCTCTGCGGGAGAAAGATGCCTGATTTTTTTCCTCATGATCCATGAATTAATCCAAGTGAAAATTGCAAAAGACCTGGATCTATCCCATCCTTCCACCAGAGCTGTTTTCAGACATGAACTCCAGAAACTGTCCAGACAATTGGGTTCAGGCATTTTCCGGAGTTTGTCTTTCACATATGAGGAACACAGCAGGTTGTTTTAGGTCGGGCATGTTTCGCAACAACAGCTAAATCTGTGGAACATTCAGGTGGTGGCGCTATAGAGCACGTGAAGGACATGACGTGTAAATTCTGCTGCGAAAATCACACATTTTTTGTTTACAGCTAAACTCTGGAGAATATCTTTAGCAACTGACGCAGACATTTGCGTTCTCACAGAACTTCAGGAGAAAGTCCGAAAGTCAGTGCTGGACAAGTTTTCATGGAAGCATAATCCTGCTGACAAACAAGCAAACCAACCAAAAATCAATCAATCAGGTGAAAATGTAATCTCTTTAGCGGAGGTAATAAAGCCCTGTTTAAAAGACAAATCCTTTTTCTCACTGGTAGCAGTCGTCCTAGTGGCTCATTGTTCTACATTCTACGACAGGATGAGAAATTTGTTCAAACTAAGTTCCTCTGAGAGAAACTGAGCAGAGGTACAAAACACTGTCCTGTCAGTTTAATTCCAAAAAGTATCAGGATTTGACTTCAAAAGAGTCCGAACCACCGAAACACACACACACACACACACACACACACACACACACACACACACACACACACACACACACACACACACACACACACACACACACACACACACACACACACACACACACACACACACACACACACACACACACACACACACACACGACTTCCCTCCACCGCCTCGCAGCGTAGCCGCTGCCCCGACCAAATAATGACATTAGCATTTCTGGCCCTCTTCTCTCCACATCTTATCTACTTCAAACGCTGCTCTTTATTAACTACAACCATCTCTCACAGAGCAGGGAGCCGGGTGGAGTGTGTGTGTGTGTGTGTGTGTGTGTGTGTGTGTGTGTGTGTGTGTGTGTGTGTGTGTGTGTGTGTGTGTGTGTGTGTGTCTTGCGGGGTCACAGCCTTGTAGATTAGTGTGACAGACTGGACGACACACCTCTCCTCCGTCCTCTGGCTGCATGTTGCCTCCGTGTCTCCTCCACTCAGCATCAACACGTTCGCCACCTCGACGGCAGAGGCAGCATGGCCACAACAGGAAGTGGGTAAACTCTACTTGTGTTGAAGCTGACAAATGGTGAAGACACGGTCGTTCCCGGCAACGGTCTCCTGGTAATGGAGTCAGCACATTAACGACATGAATTAGGTCGTTCGTTACATTCATGGCTCTCCACGTCGCTGTAGAACAACTGCTCGACTGTGATTAGGTGTTACAACGTGCAGTAAAATGCAGCTTTGGAACAAAGTAATCTACTCACGTGTATTCAACTACCTCAATAATAATACTTCATCGTACCACACAAGTCTTTAAGCTCCATATCAGTTCTTAACTTGTTTATACTGACACACCTGAAAAGGTCTTTATTTGTGTTTACATTTTACTGGACGTCACAGCGTTGCCACATTTTCTTTTACCAATAAATCACTGCCTTTCCGGGGATATCGCCAACGTCATATTTCTCTCCTCGCTGTAGACACCGCCTGGGCAGTGACGATAAATCTCAGGTTGTGGTTGTAAAGACTGGGGGGGGGAGCAGTTCTCAGAAGAGCTCTGGATTCTCCGAATTCCCCATTTGCCACCGTCAACTAACACCAACGTCGCGTCGAGAGGCATGATGGGTAAAAGATGCTCCCACATGGTGATAACAGATGTAGTGCACCAGGAGATGTGAGGGAGAGAGGCCGACCGAGAGAGAGAGAGAGAGAGATACAGGGGAGGGAGATAGAGTAGAAGTAAGGGAGCAGAGGGAGGAGAAAATGATAAAGAGCGACAGTGGGGAGCCTGGATCGTCCGTCTCTTGGAGAGGAGCGGAGGGAGGAGAGAGATGATGGAGTGAAGTGATGGAGGGGAAGCCAGAGAGGTATTGACAGAGAATCCAGGGCACCAGATGGACTGAGACAGAGAAGAGAAGAGATTTGAGACAAAAAAACAAAGATTTAGATTGGAGGGAGGAATAAAGAGGGAGGATTAGAGCGCTTGTGTGTGTGTGTTGGCAAGTGTGGAGGTCTCATTTTCTTGGCAGGATGATGCAGCAGAGCTTTGGCCCAGACCCTAATGGAGATGTAAGAAGCCTCTGAGTTTGATCACACACACACACACACACACACACACACACACACACACACACACACACACACACACACACACACACACACACACACACACACACACACACACACACACACACACACACACACACACACACACACACACCTTCATTGCCTCTCGATCAGTGTGGCTCCAGACAAACCCGATGCCCTGACGCCACAGTTAAACCCAAACTTAAGAAAACACAACGTGCAAAGGTTCACTGAATGAGTCATATACTGCACTCGAGAATATCAAAATAAAAGCCTCTATTGTGATATAAACCCCTACATTTCATTATCACTCGCCCCTTGTGAGACTTAAATACCAAAATTGAGCTGCACAATCTAAGCACAGGTGCCTGTAAATCCCATCTGCACAAAAATAGATGACACACAGATGCTGCTGTGTGTTTGTTCCTCTTAACGTGACCTGCAGTCTCCACAGTGAACGTCTGACCCACTTTAACTGTCCCGCACCACACTGCAAACCAGGCTGGGTTTTTCATCGTCTGATTTGCTGTTGCAGGAGCTGAAGTGCTGCTGAAAAAAAACAGTTTTTCTGGTTCCTCTCTCTCCCTCTCTCTTCGTTCATCGCTCCACACACACCGAAACACACACATGCAGCCCCATACTGTGAGCTACAAAGATACATAGCAGCTTAAAGACTCCAACACGAGCAGGGGAAGACTTCAGAAAATAAACGCCTGTGAGGATGCCAATTAAATCAGGGAGACCAAACAGGAGCGTGTGTCTCCTCTGGGAGTCACTTCATTCCACTTGAAGGTTGTTTGTGTGCAGAGGAGGGAGGTAAACACACCTAGCTGCCCACACACACACACACAGACACAGAGAGAGAAAGACAAGATGGGCTTCCCCCTGCACATTATTGAACGAGGTGGAGAAGAGGCTTTCAGTCCCAGTCACTCCATCAATGTGCTATAACACATGCTGCACGTATATATATCCTCATTTCCTATATGACACACTAGTATCCTCATATACAGGATGTGTACGATGACAGGCTGTCATCACAAACTCATTCCCACTGTCAATATGAGTGTGTGTGTGTTTGTAAAGGAAAACCCAGATGCTCTGTTATACCTTTATCGGCCGGACGTTAAACATTTCCATCAACCTGACGTCTTGTGCAATTTTCATTTGAATCAAAAAGACCTGATAAAGACGACAGAGCGAAATCAAGAAGCTGAAATATTGTGAAGAAGTTAAGTGGGCGAAGGTAGAAATGTAGGAACGTAAGAAAAGAGAGGATGTGATAAAAGATGACTCTTCATTAAAACTCCTGCTGCACACTGGGCACATGTGACAATCTATTTCATGGACATATTATACTTGTACAATAGAAATCTGGATTTAAGGGACATATTGCACAAATACACACTGAATGAGTCTCAGTACTTCAGTAATCTCTGTTAAAAATAATCCCATTGAAACCCATAGTGAGGTAAACAGATTATAAATGTACTATCAGCAGATTAATCGCATTGAAATCAGTCCTGGAAGAGAAAAAGATTCAGGGATCAGTGCATCTATAATAAATAAATAAATAAAGAACATCATAAAAGTGCATAAAATCTACACAAACCCCAGTATGTGCTTGAGTTGCAATGCATTCTGGTCCATGAAAGCTCTTGTTTGTAGGCAAACATCTGAACATCCATGTTTTATATTCGTTTAGGGAAATGATCAATGTCTTTATACAGGACACCAGCTGCTGGACGTGTCCCAGTGTGCTACTGTTTCATCGCATGACCACACTAATGGCCGCATGTCGGGCGGACTATACAGTGAAGTCATGTGGGGGCCGACCAACATCCCGTCACTATGTAGAGCACAGGTCATCTACGAGGGAACATGACCCATTAAAGAGCAGTGAGATCATCCAGTATCGATTTTCCACTGTGTTCATGTGCACACCACAAAACTGCAGGGAGAGGGTCGTCTTCTCTACATCCTGTGCTCGTGTGTGTGTGTGTGTGTGTGTGTGTGTGTGTGTGTGTGTGTGTGTGTGTGTGTGTGTGTGTGTGTGTGTGTGTGTGTGTGTGTGTCTCTGTCCATGGTCATGTCCCACTTGGCGGTTTAGTGTGATTCTTTCAGCGAAAAGAGGAACCTCATGACTTAGGAATGCTGTGAATGGCTCAGAGGCCTTAAGATGGGAAACTATGCATTGATTCCAGGAGATCATTCCCATAACATCAGCCTACACACACACACACAAAAAAAAAAACACACGCCCTGACCTCTCTGTTGACTCACTCATCTGCTAGTAAGTACAAAAACCTCTCAATTAGGAGGTGTGTCGCACATCTGGTCACACAGACACACGTGATTCCAAAAGATGTGTGTGCGTTCGTGTGTGTGCGTGTGCGTGTGCGTGTGTTTGGCCCACCCACTGTTTTACCGACATCTCCTCACGGCCCAGTGTCCTGACCCAATAAAAGCCAAGTGTGTGTAACACAGTAGGCGTAACTCACCGACAACGACACAACGCCAAACACCAGCAGAGATATTAACACACAATGCATCTGACTAACCTCAACTTTACCCTCCGTGGTTTCTGTTTCTTGAACTTCAGGGTACTGATCCCAGCGCTGCGCTTTCCCTCCCGACATTTTTCCCACAATGCAACTCAGTGTCATCATTAAAGCTCCACGTTAATTCGGCGTTCTGTAAATAATCACTGTCCTTCAACAAATTACACTGGATCCTGATTCACAAAGCAAACACAACGTGTGATGATGTTTACAGGTTCACAATGTGCGAGATGAGATACACACAGTGATGAGCAGAGCTTATTATTCTTGAACGAGTCGTTTTTTATCAACACAAACTCATCTGGTGAAGCACAAACATTATCAGACGATAACTTAAGACCACACACTCATTTTTAATCACGTTTACAGTAAAAATATGCAACTTTTCTACCGTAAAATAGCAGCTTCACTGACTCCTCACTCTGAAAAGTCAAATTTATGCTCAACGTTAGATATGAATACGAAAAAACTAAATTAAAAACTTGACCAGACGATGGAGCAAGAGGAAAAGAGAGAGCATCAAAAAACATGAATGTCACAGCAGCTCATCCAATAGACATTTCAGTGATGTGAACCTCACACAGGAAACATCAGAGCATCAGCAGGATTCGTCCTCTGGGGACCATGAATGTCTCCACGAGTTCAGACTGATCAAACTGAAACACTGACTGAGCGACGCCAGCAGCAATAAAACTCAGTGACACTATGAAAATTATTACATCTATTATGTGACAAAGCTTCTTCTGCTCTCATAAAAGATTATATGGGAACCAACAGTCGAACATCAGCGTGCGAGCGGCTTCAATGATTCCTCATCTGGACCGATTTATTATCAAGGAGGAAATAAAAAGGTCCAGAAAACAGAAACACACAATGAGAATAAACCACGGCAGCAAAACCACAACCGATAGAAACGCCGGCTCTTGACCACTTATTGCAGCCGGTAATGAAATCTGTTAGATATCAAAATACAACATTTTATCAGCCCGTCCAAAGTCAAACAAGCGTTTATCATAGCTGCTGAACTTTCTGTGGCTCTTGCAGGTGAGTGCTGCAGTCGCTTCCTCCGAGTGAAGCCTCGGATCAGAATCTGCATTTTAAATACATCCCCTCACGGAGCCGACTTCCCATGAATTAACCAGAGTTTAAATCACGCTGTCTCTATTTTGAACAAGTTCGCTCCTTGCCCTTTAAGGCCCCTGCAGGAGTCCCCAGACCCCTGTGGTTTCCCAGTGTGTGTGAACCTCTGGCTCCAGTTTCTGTGTGTGTGAGTGGCTGGCATCCCCCCCCCCCCCCCCCCGCCCGCCACCGTGAGACCTCAGCCTGGTTCGTGAGGCTGTGTGCACGAAGGGCCCCGAGGCGGTACTCCTCCCGGTACGCCCTTGCTTTTGATCTCCTTGTCACCTGGCTCGGCCTCGGCACGGGGAGGGAGGGAGGGGCTGCAGGGGCGGGAGGAGGGGGACAATAACTCCCCCACCAGTTGTTCTCCCAGCAGAAGACTGGTGTGGCTCCAGTTGGGAAACAAAAGGAAGCTTCAAGCAGGTGATTAACCTGCGATAGTAACTGTTGGCGTCGTTTGCAAATTCCTCAAACAAAGTATAATCTTGATTTGATGGTGTTTTATGAACAGCGGCGTGCGCGGTCACTTCACACGTAACGTGGTGTTTTCAAACGAACACTGATTCATGGTGACAGAGGTCCGAGGTGAAGAGGTGAAATCTGAAGTCACGGTTCCACAGGCCTTTGACATTTTGTCATGTCACAGTGGGAAAAGCACAGGAAACAAAAACAACAATGGCGGCTACATACAAGTTGACAGTAGGATAAACTCACTGACCCCCGCTCACGATGTTCTTCTCTGCTATTTAAAGAATCGCTCGATGAAGACTTTATCGCCCCCTACTGGCCCGTTGTGCTGGTTTGCGCGTTTGTATTCGTTTCTGTGATCTCGTATGTTAGAATCTTCCTTCAAATAAACTCAGCAGCGTAGACAGGAGACATTTGTAAGATCTGTAATGTACGTTGTTCTGTGAAGAAAGTAAAATATTGCTTTGATCGCGTTGTACAATTTGTTCAGTGCCGTCATATCACATGTAGCATTTTGACACGTCACAATAGGAAAGGGTTAAGTTTATCTCCCAACGTGGACATTTCCAGCCTCCGCCCCGCCATCGTGTGAGAAGACAGAGCTTTTCAAACGCCACAAATGAAGGATAAGAGCTCAACACACGCTAAAAACTGGACTAAACCCACACAGGCTAATACTGCTGCTACTCAAGAAAAGTAATATGCAGATATTTGGTGCAGAAAAGGTAAAAAAGACACCAGGCTTTGTTTTCCATCATTTGAGCATCCCACCGGTTCCTCGTCATGTTCGTGAAAGCAGCATTAAGACAGCTGTCAGGTGGAGGCATGACGGTGCTGTCTGTTCTTTTTGTGCTCAGCTAGCAGAGGCCCCCCCCCCCCCCCCCCCCCCCCCCCCCCCCCCCCCCCCCACGGGGCGGCGGGACATGACGACGACCCCTGTTACGCTGTCCAGTAATAACAGGACCTATCTGAGGTATGTGCCGGCTGCAGATTAGAACACATGTTGGCCCGCAGCATTTTAAATAAGCACCTTGCCTCACACAACTGCTGTTGACTTTTCATAACACACTTCCTCTGCGTTCTCTTCCTCCCCTGGCTCCTGGTGCCAAACTATTTGATCTCAGGGACGATGTATGGAAACACCGTCGTGCTGATACAGAGCTGTGTGTATGTATATATATATATATATATATATATATATATATATACTGTCAGTCTATTTATATAGGGACCAGTCGATGCTGCAGTTGAGGAAGGTGAAGCTGGGATTGGAGTAGTAGTTTCATCACTGGTGCATCGATCTGTATGATGATGCTTAGATATATGACTGACACACACACACACACACACACACACACACACACACACACACACACACACACACACACACACACACACACACACACACACACACTTCAGGGAACATTACATTGACTTACATGGATATCCTGGTGACTAACTCTAGCCTCAACCGTAGTTATTACTTGCCTAACCCTTAAGCTAAGCCTAGATTTAGCCATAACCTCACTCTAACCTAAATCTAAACCCTAACCTTTACTTTAACCTAAACCTACTCTTAACCTTAACTTAAGCTTAAGCCTTAGCCATAGTTACCACTTGCCTAAGCCTTACTCTAACCTTAAGATAACCTTAACGTAGCCCTAAACTTTACCTTAACCTAACACTTACCTTAACATAACCCGAACCTTAACGTAAACCTAAACCTAACCTTTAAACCTTTTTTTTCCCATAATGTTCCCACTACATGAGTAATACCTGGACTGACTCTCTCTCTCTCTCTCTCTCTCTCTCTCTCTCTCTCTCTCTCTCTCTCTCACCTGAGCAGGTTGGGCAGGGGGATGGAGCCGGACCCGGACCCCAGGATCCCCTTCCTACCACTCAACAGTTTCTCCACCAGGACGACGTTCCCGGTCCGGGAGGCTTCCAGCAGCTCCTGCTCCTTCCCCATCCCGGACACAAGTTTGCAACGACGGGGGAAATCCGGCAAATATCTCCCATAAATCCTCCAGCTCCAGAGGCAGCTCCTTCCCTCAGTGTCTGCGGGGGGAGAGCATCCCTGTCACTGCATGCTGCTGGTGCCGCTGCCGCCGCCTCCACACGGTGCTTCCCCCGGTGCCCGCTAACCTCCGTCCGCTCGGCTGCTCCGTCTCCTCCTCCGGCGCTGCCCCGGCTGACGCGCGCTGCTCGCCGGTGTAACCTCAGCGCAAAGCGGCGCTGCTGGGGGGGTGAGGGGTGGGGGGGAGGTGACCGACCGCAGGCTCCGCAGAGAACCGCGAAGTGAACCAACCGGAAAGAAGAGCAACAACCACAAACTCCTTCTGTGTCCGAGCGGAACCTCCGGACTGGACCGGAGCTGCGGCTGAACACAGGCTGGCGCTGAGAGGCTGTTCCCCGCTGAGAGAAGCTCCTCGTCCCGCTGCACTCGTCACCTGCACCGGGAGGAACCGCACTGAGCGAGAGGAGACACGTGTCAGGCTAGACCCCGTCACGGCACCGGGTTCCGGTTACTGCTTTCAGAATAAGAGCGGCCGTTTCCGGACGTGCTGTACAGTCTCTGACCAAGCTGCAATTTGAATTTAATAAATGACAGAAACCAAGAACTGAGCAGCAATGAAATAGAAACAATAGAATCTAAATAAGAGTAAAAGGAAACCAAATAGGAAAATATGGTCAAATTATTACAAATATAGAGAAATATTGGTTGAATTAGAGACTTTTTAAAGGTTTATGTCAAAAGACCAGAACAATCTGCTGTGGGACACCATGGTGACCAGTAACTAAATAGTATTTTTAAGATGGAATAATACTGGACCTCAGATTTGCTACAATATGCAACATGTAAAGCAAAAAGCCAGATTTTAGTTTGTTAAGCTTTATTTCAGACTCATGGGTCCATATCAGAATGAAATAGAAAGAGATAAATGACTAAATCCAGCACTAAAATATAGAAATACAATCATCACACTTCATAAATCCCACAGGGAATAAAAACTAACAGGCTTTTGTTCCAGGTTTTGAACATGAAGGTTTAGACGAGTGCCCATTGAAAAAGCAGAAGTCATTATCTACGCATGCAACTGCAATTTCAAAACCACTATTAATCAAAACCACACACATGCTTCAGATATTTGTCGCCTTAACATCCGAGACTGATCTTGTAGCCTCCCCATTTACCCTGAGACCTCTTCGCTGCTTTTACTTTGAAACCCCCGCACTCCTGACTTCCGGTGTGCGTGCGTGTGTCTTGCCGTGCAGCCCCCCCTGTGCAGGCTGGGTGTGGAGGACACAGCTCCAACAGGCCTTTGTTATCAATCTGTGTGGAGTCACATTCATTGTCTCCTCAAACTTTCTCCATCCCACAGGGGTGAAAACAACAAAAAACACACAC